>NW_020448919.1:44802-46443 GCF_003343035.1 Apteryx rowi | reverse complement strand
GAAAGATCCTTTTTTTTTTTTTTTTTCTCTCCTGTATGAAATTCAGGTTTCTTTTTCAAAGCAACACTAAGCTTCTGGTTATTACTAGTAGAATATTACTAATTGTAAGATGCTGACATGCACTACATACAGTTGTCAATGACCTTTCTTGCATTTTTTTTTCCTAAGTATACCAATTTCATTCAACAACAACAGTTAGACTGAAATTAGATCTATTATCTATTATCTTGTTAAAAACATCCTTTCACCTTCCCCCTTCTACCCAATTTGGAAGTATAACGTGAAATCTTTTAGTTTTTCTTAGCCTGCAACTTTTTGATCACCCTGAGCTTGGAAACAAACCTCTGAGAGCAACTGAGTGCCTAAAAAGAAGGCAAATCTAAAGGAAACAAACCCAGTCCTTTGATAAGAGGTTGGAATAGCAGGTATATTTCATTGAAGTAAAGCAAAGGAAGGAGCCACATGGATTTATCYATGGACCATGGATAAATAGAGGACATTTTCCCTTTTAGAAAAGGGAGGAAGTGGTTTATATTGGCTTGCCACAGAACAGGGATACATAAAACAGATCAGAATACTTCAGTTTATCTCCAAAGTTATGATACACTTAAGTGCTTTAGAAGCAAAGACTGTCATAGCAAGCTTGAACAGTTAAAAAACCCCCAAACACTGATGTATTTGTACACAGGGCATTTAAAGAATCTGAAGATAAACAGCAAAGCAGTCTAAGTAAGCAAAGTTAAATGGACTACACAGATTACATTAAACGGATTATTTCTAGAAAGCTACTTTGTCACAAATGTGACCTACCTATACATCAAAGAGGTGCTGAAGCCTCACAGAAGCAGCAGCAGTTTGGACCAGCTGTCCTTCATTAAGGGTTTCTAGTTTTGCTGAGGGTTAGGCCCTCAAGATTTGGTAAGAAAGAGCTGAAATGATTGCCTTTGCTGACAGGARTCTTAACAGTAACTTGGATTTGCAATGGTACCTATTTCTCATAGGCCATCTGATGCAATTTTAACTATGTAAGTAGCTTTGAATCCTCCTCCACTTTGCAAAAGAGACTTCTGAGCAGCCTTAGGGTCTCGGGCACAAACATTTCCAAAATTTAGTACACCAGAGAGGGCCTCAGCAAGCCAAACAGAAGTGGAAACAATGCATGCTTTTATACTAAAGAGACACCATGGATAAGTGAAACGAGTGGTTAGTTTGTTTAAAGTGTTTACCTTTTTAGTAGGAGTTTAAATGTAAAATCATTCTCCCTAAGTTAATGCTGCTTTTAAGTACCAAGCCATAAGTTATGTTACACTGCTTAAGTTACAAAATTATATTCACTTTGTTGGAGGCTGCCTCACTCAGTTCGAAATTGCAGTTTCTACAGTTTCTGAGAAGTATACACATTCTTGAGAATGCATTAAGTTTTTCTACATTGTCTTTTTGCACTGTGACAAATGCCTAATTTTCTTCATGTCATAAATATTAGATATGTAATACTCTCAAAGGACTCAGAAAAGGGAGAGCAGAAATCTTAATATCTTCATTTTAAGGGGATATTTAGGTGAGAATTTCTGTTTAATACCATACCTGTAATATACTCTATTAATTGATCACAGTTCATCTAGCGCTAACATGTCAACACAT
>NW_020448919.1:12314-44767 GCF_003343035.1 Apteryx rowi | reverse complement strand
TACCAACCTCTGCCATGAGAGCAGAAAAAGGGAGGCAAAATGATAAAATTCATTAGTTCATTTCACCTGGATAAATCAGGGGAAAAGGGGGAAATATATGCCCACAGACATATGGATGGGTATATAAGGATGTAATGTGGAAAAGGTGCTCTGAAGACAAATTACAAATATTTCTGAGTTTTGGGTTTTTTTTTTTTTTTTTTTGACATTTCTAGAGAGCTGGTTTGAATAAGAGACAGACAGCATACTGATAGGCTCACTGTTTTCCAGTAGAAAACTAGAAAAAGTAGCAAGAAACAAATCATAAAAGACAGTATGAAAAACTGAAATAAGCTTCCAAGAAGGCTGGGGGTTATCAGGGCAAGCCTTAATGTGTATTATCTTTCTCATTGACTTAGCTGAGCAGCCAATAGTAGAAAGTAGATATATCAACTCCAAATCCATTTGTAAGTGTTCTGGAAGAAGGCATTCTCTTGTCATATGATAATTTTGCTGATAATATTAAGATATTTAAGGTTGTTAAGATGAGAGATGCTGAAATAAAGGACAGACCAAAAATACTGTCTGGGTGAAAAAGTTGCTGTCCAAATTCAGTATTGACAAATATAAAACAAGTTACATGATGGAAAGTCCAACTTTTGCACAGTAATGGGTTCCGAGCTGATTCTCCCTATTCAGAAATGAGATACTGGTCTTACAGATAGTTCTAGGATAACATGAATTTAAGGCTCAATTGTGCTAAAAAATGTAAATAAAATGCTAGGAAATGTTAGGGAAGCAATAGAGAATGAAATTAGAACACAGTCTTGCAGATCCCTGGTGTACCTGCATCTCAAATGCTGTCATGACTTTCCCCAGCTCTATGTTAACAAACAGTGCAGGGCAGCAAGTGGATCTCCTGAGTGAAAGGGTTAATTGCTGAGGACCCAGAGCCCAAAACCATTCACAGCTCAGAGGGTTTTGTTTTGCACAAGTCTTGCCTAGCCCTGTGGATCAAATGACCATTAGTATTTGGAGAGCATCTTCGAGTTTAGTGCTATCCAAAAAGAATCTAGATTTTGCTTTTAGACTGTTGTGACATGAGCCAAAATGCAGTAAGTACACAAGCAGATTTGGTCACGGGTGTATTCCTGATCCAAGCTAAATTGCTAATGTAGACAACCTTCTGTCTCAAAGGACAGGGAAGGGCCATGGATTCATGACTAGGTAAATTTGTCCTATTTAACCTTGAGAAAGAAGTGACAGAGGTCTATAAAATTATGAATGGTACAAAGAAGGTAAATAGCAAACAGTTGTTCACAGTTTCTTTAAAACAAATATAGGTATTTATCCACACAAGATGGAAGTTAAGCAACTGAACTCCTTACTACAAACACATTATGAATACCACATATTCATACCACATTAGGAATACAACATTCACATACTTTCAAGCAGCGTCTACACATATCCATTGAGGGCCAGTAAGTATCAAGGCAGCACTGACTTGATTCTGCTACAAGAAACTGAGGCTCAACTGTTTGGAGATGGGACAATACTCTACAGAAGAATATACTCTACCTCTATTCTTTTTAAGGACTGTTAGAGACAGGATATTCTGCTGGAAAGACATTTAGGCTGTCCTAGTACAGCTGTTCTTGTAATCAGTTCCATCAGCAATAAGGTTAGTGACAAAAATAGAATTAAGAGATTTCCGATTACAACATATACTGTGATTTAAGATCTGCATTAAGCACCTCTGCCAAAGATTTGGGGTTCTCTTAGATTGGACATTTCAAAAATGCTCAACATTGCCCTATTTCTGCTTATAATAGTAACCCATTAGGAAAATAATAATTCTTTTTAATACAGTAGAAGCAAACTAGCCCCTTCTGAAAACCTCAGAGATACTAAATTTTGCTATGAAGAATTCCAGGACTTAAAACAGAAAAGAAAGAAAATGCAAAGTGAGAATATGGTTTATGCTAAATTCTAGACTAACATCTAACTTCCATCTTCAAATAACATTCAAAATGCTCATGCCAGTCTCCAGCTGACCTATTTATGTTCTGTCAGTGCTGTTTTCATACTTGGAATTTATTGTCTATGCTTTATTGTCTACTGTCTCTCTCCAGTCATACAATCTATACATATAGGGTTATAGTTTCACTAGTATGCTCAGTTACAGCTTCCCTGGTGTATTCCCCAGTATTACGTTTGCTAGATTATCACTTCCGTTATGGTTCATGTTCTGGAAGAGCCTGCAGAAAATCCATACTGCTTCCCATTTTCTGAAAAACGTCCTAGGCGGTGCAGAATCTCTACCACTACACGAGGATCAGGTAACAAGAGCATCACTTTTGTAATGCTGATTGACCCTCCTTGTTCATTTATTCCCTCTATTTCTTGCAGATACACTGGAACTAAAAGCCCATCACACCACTAGCACTCTGTTTCTGAAATACAAGGCATAACATATTGATAAGAAAAATACTTGCTTATTCACCTCATACAGTCCATTATTAATTTCTTCTTTAGTGAAGTAGAGAAAAGTGAGTAGGCTTAAAGTTAATGATAATCAAAGATGATAATTCAAGGGCTTGAAATTATAACTATGCTTAGGGCCATATTAGAATAATACGGCTTAAAACAATGTTTCTGGCATTTCTTATAGCTCTTATTTTTGTTTTCTTTTTTCTTTCACATGATCACATAGGGCAAATTCTATTGATCTTAGAATAGATCTGTACTGATAGTATTTATCTGTTTTTTTCATTTGCAACAGAAGAGGCTGTGAAGATAGAGCTAGAAAAGAGAATCAGCTTTAGTACCGGTAGCAGAAAAAAATGTGAGCACTTTCTCCTCTCAGGTATTCCAGGTATTCCAAACACAAAATCTAAGAAGCAGTTTCTGAAAGAAAAATTTAGTTTCTGTTACTAAAGAAGGAAAAATCTTAGCAGCCTGGGTATGCAGAAAGTAGAGGAGAGGAGGAAAAAGGGGATATTAAAACTCCCTTTCAACTACAGAAATAGTTTTAACTGAACTTACATTAAGGGCTATGTGATATAGCTACTAATGAAGATGAGAGTTGGAATTAATTGGGCCCATCCAGTGTTATGTGCAAAAATGTATTCTTTACTGGCATCAGGAAAACCTTTCTGGATCAAGGGAGAAGATACACATCTAGAGACGCAAGAAATGCAAGCCAGCAATTTTGATACAGATTTTACTAAAGTATTCTTGGGTGCAACCCCTTAAGTTAGGGGAAAAGATAAACAAATTATTAGGATTTTACCTAGCAATACAGGCTCAGTGATATAAACAAGGGCCTAAATGAAGACTAAAAAGTGAACATGAACATTAGTTCATGAAGTTCATTCTTTAGTTCTTTAGTTCATTTTTTAGTTCTTTAGTTCATTCTTTCTCTTAAAAAGAAAACCTCACAGTTTTGAAATATTCCCTAAAGTGCAGAGAACTTTCATAATTTTCAATCCAATTTAACATGTTTGAGTTCACATTTCTAAGCTATTTTTTTCTGCAAACAAAAGCCGATTTTGTCAGATTATTGGGAGGTATGTTAGTTTTTAATCTTTTCCCAAACACAGGCTTTGCTGCAGACTCACACCACTGCTCCATTACTCAAAGCTGTTGTTAGTCTCACTATGACTTGCAGAACTGCAGCTAACCTTTCTCCCGATAAGACAATGTTGGCTACTGTTATCTGGAAAAAGCAGCAAATGCCAATCTTATGAAAAAATGTAGCTTAAAGACTAAACTGTTTATACTGTAGTAGACACTTCTGTCTGCATTTGCCAATAAAATATACTGAAATAGAAAACTTGTATCATAATTTATACGYGTTATTTAGATGAACATGCTATACTTCCAAGGTGCTATTTGTAGTAAGAGTTCACTTTTTATTTCGTATAACGATTAACACTGGAGCAGTAATAAAAGAATGATCCTTTGGTAAGTTTTCTGACTTAAAGTTCAGATACAAAAAGCACTATTTTTGCATGAATAGCAGGTTTACTTTACACAGAAAAGGTTATTATTCTTAAATCACTTCAAATACAATTTCAATTTTTAGGAGAGCACCGAGCTTATTTTAAAATAGATATCTTAATTCAGACAATGATAACTTCAAGACTATCAAGAACTCATTAGTTTTAAGGTGTTACCAAAAAATAATAAAAATTAACCATATAGCTAAGCAAGAATTTTTCCTAACTTGACTTTACCATTTCTGTTAAAAGCTAAAAAGTTAAAAAAGCTTTTGAACCCTTTCCTTCATATTTTTTAAAACATGTTTTTTCCCTTTAGTTTCTAGGCCAAAATCCATTAAAATGCACAAAGAAAAAAACCCACCAACAACTGCAAGCACAGGAAGCAAGAAACATCAAAATTGCCCCCTTGTTTTTGAACACTACTGGAACACACAAATGCTCATAGCAGAAATTTAACTCGCATTTCACACAGCAAACTAAAGTTATACTCACACTCCTCAAACTGAAAAGCTAGACTAGGAACTCCTTCTGCATAAGGATCACTGTGAGATATTACAACTGTATAACGCGAATCACTAAGAGCACCATTTAACTTTAGATCCTGCCTTAAGTTAAAGATGTATATGCCACTGTCTAAGACTAGAATCAGCGAACTAGTCTGGTTATGGACACCAGCACAGCTGCAGCGACGCAGGGAGCAGCGCACTCTAACCAAACTTCCAGGGTCTTGTAGCCTGTGCCGAGCACAACATGATAGCCATGATAATGAATCAGTACTTGAGCTACATGGTTTAATGACAGCATAGGTATGTTTATGTAGGCTACAGTTGCACTTTTCTTCAAGTGGACATAGAGTGAAAAGACAGAATTACCTGAGCTAGCTTAGTCTACCGAGTATACCCTGGGCTTTAAGGGCCCATATTAAAGCTAGCAATACACAATTTAAAAATAAAAATAAAAAAACATTGCAGCTACAAGTCAAAGAGGGAAATCTGACCCTGACTAAGAATCAGTATGGCTGTCAGCAACATACCAGAAAAAAAATTTATATTGAAATTTGTATTATATTTGTATTAAGTGAGCATAAATTAATATTAGCAACAACCTTTAGACAATATTTGATTTTTTTTAAGAGACTTAGAAATCCCATTCCATCCCCCAAGCCCTCAAGCCCAAGCTCACCAGCCACGCATGCACTAGACAAATTCCTTTTTGACCTTGCTTGCTATGTTCTGAAGCATGAGAATTTGATGTTTTTGTTTTAACAGACAGTTAAAAGTTATGATGAACGCAGAGAGTGCGGAGGAGATTACCTAAATCCTGGAGGGAAGAAAAAAAGAAAGCTTTGAACAGAAACACTAATTCAGATTCCATAGCCAACCATCTCCCTTCCAAAGGACACAGCCTAATTTTCTTCCCCTCAAGTACACAACAGAAATATATTGAACATTTTCACTTTTTTATACTACTGCTCACTACGTTCCCAATTTTAGTTTCATTAGGTGGAACATTTGCTGAACATTTGAGGATTTTGAACCATCTACCCTTTTGCTGTGTACTGTCTTTGAAGATCAAGTTGCAAACATCAGTTTTCACCTGGTCATCAAAAGAGTTACACCATTATATTATTACTATGACCATCATATTATAGGATTTTTCCCTACTCATTTCAATTTTTAGCTTCAAATGGTTCTTAGTATTGCTACACCGTTAATTAAATATAACCCCTTTTGCATTTCATGCTGCTTGACTGCCATATATATTACAGTACGAACCTATCTTTTTAGGTATTATATTTCAGTTCATCCAAAGCCTTTTTCCCCGCTTCCCTTGTAATTTGATTTTTATCTCATCATGAAAAATCTCCTGCATTAGTGACCTTCTGACAGTGAGGAAGACCTCCATATTCTAGATATATTTTGTTCATGTCCATAAACATCTCCACTATGACCCCAGCTTGCTCCTTACTCAGGAGGGTTCCTCTTTTTAGGCAAGAAGTGATTCAGGGGTTATGAAGATTAGTCTGTCTCATTGCTGAGGTGAAACCATACTTGTACAGCAAAGCTCTCAAATCTGCTTTCAAAAACACCTCCAGAACTGTTGCTTTCTGTGGTTCCAGATCAGTGTTAGTCCACACTTATGTAATTAAATCAATCTTTAAGCTGGGACAAGAGTATCAGAAAGCTCACTAAATCAAAATCCAAGCAGTATATCAAGGTTACACCTGTAAAAAAATAAAAAAAAAAATATACACACACACAGTCATTTAAGGCCACACTCCGAAATCTATTGCAGAAAAACAACAGACAGAAGACAATCACCTCTTTCAATCCGTTCCAAAGCACTAGAACAATCACCTTTCTTCCTGCTAAAGTTTTTATATCCCTTCCCTCTTGTGCAGAGATGGGGATAATTTTTACACTGAAGACAATTTACGTTCAGTGGATSAAAGCAATATTCTACCATGAACAAGTCAAAATCACCTTCAAATTTAAAGATTTAGTTTTTAATTTTTCTTTTTTTAAATATGACATTTAATCACAAAATACTTAGAGCAATAAATTGTTTGCTGGTACATCTTCATGGAAAAGACTGTATGGAATAAAAAAAAATTACTGAAGTGTTCAAATAGACAGTAATGTACAAAAAAAATCCTATATAAAACTCGAGTCACTGGTCTTGGAGAACGCTGTATCACAGCTTAAATAGGAATCTGAAAAAGTATTCAGGCTAACCCCCTCTGCCTATCAGCACCTGTTTTTCTGCAATTCACACAAAAACACAACTACTTTGTCTGAAATAATCATAGCTGTCAACTACTTCCATAACTACAAGAAGTCGAAGCTTAAGTTACTACTAATACATAAGCTCAAGTAAGTTCACGAACTCACCCTTCAGTTCCTTCCATAGGTTCCAGTGGAATGGTTTCAATTAAGAGAACTCTTAAAACCAGACTACAATTTTTTCCATTAACCTTCTTCCTAAGTAGTTCTCTAAGTGGGTTGTAAACAATTAAGCAAACTGCATAGCACTCTTAGGAGGGAAACACAGGGAATCCCTCCATTTTACATTTGGAGAAAACAGGCAAAGAAGTTACTGTAAATGACTTATGCCTTATGACTTACGTAATATAGGGCTGAAAACTCTGTGTAATCCCAGATCATGACTCAGTATAATAGGGAAGACACAGCACAAGTCAACTTGATTGCCTATGAAACAAAAGAGCTAGTGAAGTGTCTGCATGTGTATTAAAATATCACTAGTGGTGATAAAAATGCTACAAACTAGATTGTATAAGTAATCTAGCTCACTACTTTCCAGTTAAACTAAGGTTTAACTAATTTCTTATTTTTAGAATATGTGATTGACAATATTTCATATAGGTAATCTAAATGGTGTATGTGTGCACACGCACATTTATAGAGTAATACTAAAGGTTTCCAAAAAATACTCCCTGAAGATTGGTTTGCATTTGACAGTACATTTTATGGCCATTTTACATAGCATCAGGGGAGAAATTTTTTTTAAAAAACATAAGGGAAAATAAGACTCTAAACCCACAAGAAGTGGCTGGGGAAAAATCGGAAGCACACGTAGTACATAGAGCTATTTTAACACTTGAAAACTGACACAGTTTCAAAATGTAGACTTCCTTTAATCCTATTTTGCATGTTTTTTCAGAAACATTTGCTCTCTCATTTGGTCAGTTCAAACATAATTTAAACAAATATCCAATAAACAAGTTTTCATGAATACGTACATCAGGACTTTGCCTAGGAAGTGCTTCACTTCCACTTCACTATGGGCTCAGAAAAAAATCCTTCAACAGTAAAATACTAACCTGACACATTATTTCCCCTGCTACCCACTTACTTGTTGACACCAGAACATGCTGCTGAAAATTCAGGCACAAATTTTTGAATGCAGTGTTATAAGCTGGATCGGAAAGCTGATGTGGATGGAAAACAAATAAAAACAATACTCTGCACAATATATTTTCAGAAGAGTATACTGACAAAATCCAGTTCACAGCATGGTCTGATGGGAATGCGCAGCAGTGGGAGGAAATCCCTTAACCTGGTACTGCCAAAAATTCAGCTTTGTGAAACTACTCTCAGCATTTACTGAAAGTACTCAAAGCCCTCAAACTGCAATGCTCTTAATTTCAGTTCATATTTCAACCTGCACTCCATCAAGTGCAGGCGACACCAGGTAAGATGAGAATTGGAATACAAGTGTGAAAAATTTATGAAAGCCTTGCAGTATTTTTTAGAAATATGATTTTAACTTTGATTAAAATATCCTGAAGTATAATACTGTTTGATACCACCTACACTAAAATTTAATCATTATAGACCTAACATGGGCAAAATTATCCTTCTGCTGATTCAAGTCTATCATAAGAAGTTATTTTATTGCATATGAAGTTTCCTTCATGATAAATGGAAAGGGAGGGGAAAAACAACACACATTGCTGCATTAGAGCACCATTGCTCCATGGTAGCACTGTTACTTAGTGGTGTTACCTATAATTAGAGCAGTTTTCTCCTGAATTGTAAGAAGCCTCACTACTTCCAAATCAAGACTGGAAGACAGATAAGCCTTAAATGGATATCGTCTAAAGAGAATGAGAATTTTGTAATTATGCATCATCTTGTAGTATCCTTTCTTCTTAGATAAGGTCACATTGCATATACAAAGCTGCTGAGTTTACTATACCTCATTAAATAAGCTCTAGGAGGCTCAAGCATCAGATAGTTTTTAGCATGATTTCTTTTTCTCATTTGGAATGCGCAAGTCACAAGTTTTTCAGCTTGTACACGTCCTTCAATGGCTCCAAAAAGAGTCAAGTGCAACGGTGTTTTGTTTTGTTTTTAAAAGCTTTCTAAAGGTTTAGTCAAGCATTAGATTAAATGAACTTTGGCCATCTTCACCACTCTCTCCATGACCATTAGGAGGACCTGCAATTTCAAGTGTAAAAGTGTGTTCAGTCTCCACAAAATCTGGGGTTCCAAATTTAAGAGAACTGCAAATAGGGCTGTCCTTGCTTAGTTACCTCCTGCTCCCCAGATCAGCCAGCCTCCTACACCCTCAACTGCACTAGCTTACTACAAAAGGAAGTGCAGTAGGCCATGTATCAGTAGGTTGATCTAGACAGTATATTTTGAGATATTTTGCCATGTCTGAACATGGCAGAGCAACACTAGGACAATCATTAATTCCACCATTTTTGGCAGTTCTGCTAATTCACAAGTTCAGAAATATACAGTTTAGGACAGAAGTCAGCATTAGACAAAAGATGGGCCTATTTTATTTGGAATCACCTATGCACATTTTAATTGTGCACTGTATGAGAAATGCATGCTAAGTTTAAATCCTAAGGAAACATAACTAAAATAAAAGTATTAAAAACAGCAAATATTAATCTTTGAGATCTCTTTCCTAAGTTTTAGTAAAGACACACTCTTCTGTTATTAAAAAAGAAAAAGAAATAACTTGATCTTAATTTTTTTCCACTAAAAAAACCTTGTTCTCCTCCCCACCCCCCCCCCCCAAAAAAAAAAAAAGTATTCCAGGGAATGATTTGCTGTGAGTTGATATCCTAATTCAAAAACACCTAGTCATAATTAAAGCTTGTAGAAGTAAAAACATTGCTGAATATTTTTTATAAACTACCATTGTATTGATTATTATTCTGACATAGGATGATGCAGTGCATCATCCTAAGTATTTTAGGATGAACAAAAAAACCCCCATCTCTATTGCACAGAAATCTGTCTAGAGATTACAGAAGCAACATACTATCATGAAACAAGTTTTCCAGCTATGATACCTTTCCTGAAGTAGCTTATTCTGCTGTCTGTGGTTTACAGGCAAATTCCATTGATTTTCACCATATAGATTTAAAAAAAAAAATCTGACATAGAAACTGAAAGAAACTATTGTTGGCCTAAAGCATTTGGAAAGATAACTACAATGGCCTATAAATAATTCTGATGTGGAAATTACTACAACCGAGACAGACAGAAATATCAGCTAGCTTCCAATATCAAAACAAGCAGCTACTGATCATTAGTAAAGAATTTTAAATATATTTAATAAAAAGTACCTAAATAAAATCCATTACTATTAGTAGCATCTCATTTTTAACATACTATTTTTCTTTCACCAGAAATCTGATCTTTACAACTCAAGAATGCATCCCTTTAATATCTTCATATGCCTGATGTTACCTGTATCTACCTTTCCATGTCTGTAATAAAATAAAAATAGATACAATATATATATAAAAAAAATCCAAAGATCAAGAAAAAGAAAAAAGGAAAAGACAGCCATTAAAAAAATCATGGCTTTAGCATGAGCAATATGCTCATAGGCTGGTTGTATTACAGACTGTAACAGCACCCTTAGCACGCATAAAGCTTTCTACAAAGCTATATGGGCACCAGACAGCTATTCCCCCAGTTGCATATGTGCCCTTGTTTAAGGAATTGAAAATAATATGCATATGAAAGAACTATTGCTTATTTGATCTTCCATAGGGAAAGAAGAGAAGTGCCACTCTCATCAGGTACAGCTAAACCGAAGTCACAATACCACATATTACCAGCATCACGAGCTAAAAATACACTTCCCTCAGCACAGAGAGTCTACGTTATTATTCAACTCTGCAAATTCTATGAGAGGATTTTCTCCTTACCAGAATTGATTTTAAGTAAACAAGTATTCTGTAGTAGTCAAATTTAAATGGAAATAAAACTTTTTTAAAAATTCCCAAAGCACATTTCTTCTCCACAATGTTCGCTAGAAACCAAACTGGGCCTGACACATGATATGACACTGAACCAGGATAGAAACACATAAAATAACTGAGTATAATTATAAGGAAAAAAGATACACTTAAGGAAACAGACATGCTCAGTAGTTATGGCCTTGAACTTGAATACACTTCTGATGATGCAAAACAAGTCAAACCTAGGCATAAGAAAGACCAGAATATAACAAAAGTCAGTAATGGCCATCTCGTATTTAGATCAATCAAGTTTAGTTGTGCCTACAACACAATTTAAGTATCTGATCTTAAATATCAAAACTAACATTATGAAGCATATATTCTAACATCATAGACTACAGTAATTTCCTTACTAATTATGACCAGAGCACCAAAATTCCACAACACATCAACATACATATACAAACTCAAAATGTAAGAGCAGCTCAGGGAGGTTATCAGACTGCCTTTCTGTATTACAGACTGGGGGAGAGAGGATTCTTACAATGTACTCTATAGCGCATGTTAATTTCACTAAATGAATTAAGTCCAGACTGATGTTTGATAAGGCAGAGTAAAAAAACATAATGGGAATCCTGGAAGTTAAGAATTAGAAATTTTAGAATCCAGTTAAAAATCAACTTTCAAAAAAAAAAAGTTTTTTTTTTTTTTTAGAAACTCGTGTTGAAGTGTTCTACTTCAACACAATTATGCTTCATTATCTCTCATGTAACTGAAAGTCTTTAAACATTAGTAGAATAATTCTGCTCTAATGCTTAAGAAAATGATTAGAATTGTCAAGATAGATTTTTAAATATAAAATTATTTAATTTAATTTAATTATTAGGTATTTGATAATGCATACACTTTAAGAAACAGCAGTAGTTCAATTAATAAGAAATRATTGTATACAGAGTTCATACTTTGAATGATAGGAATTCTTAAATTACTGGAAAGAGCTAAATATGATAAAAACTATAGCGAGGAATATTCACTAGATAAATTTAACTTTTGTTTTGGAAGGTCTCCAATTTTTTCTGTCACTCGGCAAGATCCACCCACACAACTGTTTGCAGATGTAGAATGCCAACTCTGACTGTCATGACAGTGCTTGAAGCAGCATCGCACTAGTTATTATTCAAACTGTGCTATTATTTTAATTTTTGACATATAATTCCCCATCATTGCATCGCTTTAGTGAAGCATTAGCGTGATACACATGCCATTGCTAGTACCAATTGTTTCCAAAGGTAGAATTCCCCCCCAAAATTAGTTCAAACAGGTAAAGAGGCTTGGAATGTGTTGCAAATATTTTTCAGAAAATAGTGCCAGATCCCACAAACAACGCTTCATTAAGAAAAATTCCCTGTGAGAAAACACCTTCATAAATGATTGCAGAAAGAGAAAAACCCAATTCCTCATGGCCCTCAAAGAACAAACAAAAATAATAGAAAGCAACCTTGGCTTCAGTTTGATCAAATTGACTCCCTGTTTGGTCCTGAAAACAGAAAAGCGAAGACTTTAATTGCAAGGACTGAATCATACTACTTGAAAACACTGCATCTAAGTTTCTAGAAATAGAGCAACTCCGAGTTTTCTGTTTTGCAGTACGAAATAGAGATGACATTAAATTGCACATTACTTAACTAGAAATACCTTTTCCTAACCCTCACTGTGTCTCGTACCTCTTCCACACAAAGACAGAGAGTGAACTTCAAAAAAGGCAATATTTCAAAATATTTGATCATTAGTAATTTAAAGCAGTATGATTTGAGAAACAATATACTTTTTACTATATTGCTAATTATTTTATGTAAAGATCTCCACAAGATGGTGCTGTAGTTCTATTTTAGAAGATATTACCACCTATATTCTCTGTGGATTTGGTCTCTTCTGCATTTCATTGTTAGGATAACGGAGGGAGTGATTGCAAGGTTTATTTTCAATCAAGGTGCAATACAAGTTCACATCATCAGTCAACATTAACTTTCCTCCCCCCCCCCCGGAAACACATATAGTGGAAAAAAGTTCCACTACAAAAGCCCAAAACCTCTCGACTAAGTTTATATAACAATAATGGATCACCATATGTTCTTCTGTTTGCATGTAAAATAAAGTCAATTTATATTCCATATGGTTAAAGATCATAATTATTGTTAAATCATATAAATCACTTTTACCAGCATAATGTCAAACAGCTGCTCTGGCAAAGTTTGCAAACTCTGCCAAAAAAAGATACACTGATACTGTGCTATCAAACTACAAAATGTTTTCATGTGAAGTGAGTGGTTATAGCACAAAAAAGATCTCCTTATGGTATGATTTAATACCTAACGATTTAGAAAGGGTTAAAAAAAAAAAAAGATCTCCTGTTCTTATCAAGCCCCACACATACCTTTGATTTGATTATATGATGTTTATGGAAGCCTTACGTCTATTTGTGTCTCTAAAGAGATATTTTATACAGGTTCAAATCATAAAAATGTTGTGTATCTTTGTATACTGGATGGTCTCCATCTGTGCTGCTGGTCTTAAAATGTGTTGGGTAAGAGTACTAAAACACTCAACACATTTCTTGCAGTCAAAGTCTGTGGACTTATTTACACATTTTAGTGTTTAGGATCAAACTGACCCTCCCTTTGTCAGTCTTAATGCAAGCCATAATGTGTTGGCACTCTCCAACCAGGCATGAAAGTTTACATTAAAAAAACTCAAAAAAACAAAACCCCTAAAGATACATATTTACAATTGTGTATTTAAGTTTTCATTAAGACTTATTCAACAACACAGATGGTAAGATGGTATGTAAGAAAGCCTCTTGGGTGCAATATGCTAGTCCCAGCTGGAGTGTTTCCAACAGGATGTAAACCATGGTCTTCAAGCCTGCACTTAAAAAAAWATATATATATATTATTTAGCACACTGCTAACAAATGTCAACACAAAAATACACTGCTGTAATGACTTCACTTTACCAAGGGGTGTGGGAAAGCTATTTGAACAGTTTCTTTTAAAAAGCAAAAAGTTGGAAAAAAAATACACAGATGCATTAAAAATTTTATTCTAAAAGAATAAAAGCACTGGTGATCATTACACAAATTATATATTAAAATTTTAATGCTGTACAAACATACATATTAGTTACGATATTCATAAGACTACAAGGAATAGGTCCAAAGACCTGTTCTTCAGGTCTTCTCCGAGRTGCTGCTTGAGGTTTTCAACAATTCTGAGGTTTCTTCAATCCTGAAAATAAATTGTTTACACACGCCTTTTACTGTACTTTAATGTGTAAGTCAATTATTTCCTACCTTACAATGAATCTGAAGGGGTGGGGGGGAAGACAAGCAGCATTAAACTAAATTTCCTCACGTTCTCCTTTTTCCCCTGCAGTTGGTAGGAATGCTGAATGCCTACCAATTATCAATAAACATTAAGCATATATAAAAAAAAGTAACCGACAATAAAATCTGAGGTTAAATCACACAAAAAAAGGCTACAGCTTTGAGGCCAGGCATTTGTACAATAAAAATCTCTTGTTAAGGAAATATTATATAGCAATTTATTTCTCCTTACCAAGTGTAATAAAAATRTTTCTTACAAAAACTATTCATTACAAATCTCAGGACTAGTATCAAATATACCTTAGTATAGCTAATGCAGTGCTTGGCCTGAAACTGGTCTGTCTTTATAAAAAAAGTGAGAGAGAAAAGAGTTAATTTGTTCCCGGAAAAAAAAAAAAAATTCTAGTTCCAGGAATTCTTATCAGAAGATATATAATATTCCTATTACTTGTCAACCAGATTCTAAACACCCTTTAATCTGCAGTTAATACCATTAAAAATGCTTTCCACTGCTTGTTAGAAACCAAAACAGTGACTCATCCCACAAATACAGAACTGCAAGTGGATTTATTATCCAGTGGAGTCATAAGGAAATGCCACACCTGATGTAGAGRCCTTTGAGGTTTGGAACACATATGTACATTCTTTATATGCCTTAGTCCAGTACAAATCCCTCCTGGGAATGAATTCCTGCTGCCCTTTCCTATTACTTACATTTTACTTATCCTTTCCATTCTTTGTCTTGTCATCTCCTGCAATTTAAAAGCAACAAATTTAGTGAACTCTTCAAAGCCAGAAACCTTCAGATACACTTTCAACTTGGAAAATTCATAGAGAAAGTGTGACTTTAAGCACTGTTTACATATCAAAAGGATTTTTGAGACAGACCTAGATGTAGTTTTGCATAGTTTCCTTGTTTTTTGCTAGTAGTATATATACACAACTAAAACTAATGCTTACTTGTTCTTTTGACCTTAGAAAGGAAATCAACTAAGCATTTGCCAGTTTTACTTACCTTTGAAAAGTCTGTCAGATCATAATTAATGGTCATGGCTTTGGGAGATGGGTCTGTGGATAATAGTGAACTGTATCCAGACAACTGATGAAGACTCTCTGGCATCTCCTCCTTCCTCTCTGTATCTATGGAGAAATACTCATTTATGTCACCTTTGTCTTTTGGCTCTCTTATTGCAAGGTCAGCTATCAAATAGTTCGATTTACAGTATGTAATAACAGAAGAGAATGCATTGTTTAGAGAGAGGGGAAAAGCTACTGTGAGTGTCCAAAATACGTTTCTCATTCCTTAAAACAAAAGTGGAATATACCAAGTATAACACACACAAGACTAATTCCAAAAAATTATCTAGGAATGCTATCTTTATCCTGATTACACTCAAATCAACACTTAAGCAAATATCCTTACTGGGTCAAATATTTAATAGTAATTTCATATAACTTTCATTATTTGTAAACTGCCTGTTCAAACATGTTTTTAATTTGTGCTAAATAACTGGTCTCATAAGCAGCAAAAATATAAACAAAATCATCACTTTCTTGCTTAACTTGAAATTTGTTTGAAGCTCTTGCAGTTTTCCTAGCTCTGCTCCCACTGTGATGAGGTTAGGCATCCATTTAGCAGAAACAGACCTATCTTTTATGTTAGGAAGACTTTGGTATGCTGTTTCTTTTTAAAATTAAAATTACTCAAAAAAAGAGAAAAATACCATTGTCAAGGGACAGAAACAATATTTTTAGAACAAGTGGAAATGCGTTCATGTGTATTTTTAATAAGGCTACCGTCTATGGATCATACCTTTGAAATGTGCTTGGCAATATTGCTTTGTATTTAAACTCATATTACATTATTTTTAATCAATTAAGAAAGCATATCTTCATTACAGCTGTGATTCCTGAAGAGAATGATTACAACCAAGAACATCATCAAGATGTTCTGAGTAATGTACATTCTCAGATATAAAAGTTAAAGACAGTTAGTATAACTCAAGTTCTTACAGTTTCCTGGATATGTTTGGAGGGGGGAAAAAATAAAAATGGCACAAAAAATGCTGAAAAATTCTAAGAGTCTAAAAACATTTACAGTTCTCTTTGTAAAGACCATCAGCCTGCTTGCTGTCTATGAAGTGTCAGTAATAAGCCATTAAACATTCAAAAGGAAGTAAACCTGTTGCAAGCTTTTTAAGGTCTGTAAAACGAAGGTTGCATTTCTAAGACTTCAGAATTAAAATAAACTTTGACACAAACAAGAAACTGCCTTTGTAATTTTCATAGAAACTGGATTCCTGAGCTTTACAGAAATGGGTCCTTCATTTCCCTTCCAGTTTCAATGTGACAACCCAACACTGGAGAAAAGGGCCTCTTAAATAACAATGAGAAATAGAATATTCTTACTTCTGGTGATAAGAATAATAGCTGCCATAGGGGAGACAGGCCAAATTTATGAAGAAAATGATGCACCCAAAGCTAAGGAGCTACCACTGAGGAAAAGAAAAGACAAGAATAGAATTCTTTAGGGC
Source organism: Apteryx rowi (assembly GCF_003343035.1). Taxonomy (NCBI): domain Eukaryota; kingdom Metazoa; phylum Chordata; class Aves; order Apterygiformes; family Apterygidae; genus Apteryx; species Apteryx rowi. The sequence continues at coordinate 28,132 of NW_020448919.1, read as the reverse complement.
ATAAGGGGTGTTTTTTAATTTCTTTCCCACTTAAGGTTGTTTCATTTACTTCTTGTACCTTATCAAAATTCAATTTGAAATTAAAAAAACATTGTCTTGCTTTTCAAAAAAAGAAAACACAGCAGAAAGTCTAGCTGGACAGCTGCTAGCAACATCAAAAGGGATGATATATGCAGAATACTGAACAACGATTTGAAAAATAAGTACAGATTATGAATAAAATCAGAAAAGTTCTGATTTGTCTTGAGTTACAGGATAAAAGTAAAGAATATAAATGTATCACTGTTGTAGCTATAATAAACCTGTGGCAGCAAATATAATTCCCTCTGTACCTCTTGATGCTTAAGAATAGTTTATTTGTAAAACATGATGAATGCTTTAAACTGCAGCTAACAGCATTTATTATGTTTCAGGTCTGCATACATCATATTAATTAAATTTGTATCTTAGATTTTTTGGTAAGGTGTTATTTGCAACCTTTAATTAGTATGCTATATATTTGCATTAAGGTTTTAAAAATAATTATTTCAGTAAAGAAAGCTTCTAAAGAATAGATTACAAACACAAAACTCCTCGCAGGTTCAGTTCTTATTTGAAGCATGCATTTGATTTAATAAGTCACTAAATTGAAATTGATTGTCTACTTAAAAACACTATTTTAGTCAAGGTTTGCAAGAAGTGTTTAGCACATGCCTTTAATTAAAAAGAAAATCGTAAACACTCACCACGAGAAACTGGAATCCTACTGTAAGTACATTCTTGACTTACATTGTTGAACTCCGTAGATAAGTCACTCTACAATATAGTTTATACACATTTACTGTATTTTAGTCGTATATCCTGCTTAATGTGTCTTTTAACTGAAATTATATTTAAATAGTAAATCCATATGCATATGCTATACCAATCCAAATGCATTAGCCCTACACAACTATTTTCATAGGACTGCTCTTCAGCTTGTAAGAGCCAAAATCTCAAATAGTTATATTGCATTAAAAAAATACCAGTCTATTTCACAATTTTTTAAGAAATACTAATATTGCTGTTAAAAAAAACAGGTCAAAAGCTTCAGAGTAGTGCATATAACTCAGGTATGATTCAAATGAACAATCAGACTGTTCTTGGCCTGTCCCAACAGTTACATCCTGAGGTTTGCTGCTGTTAGCTTAACAAAATAAATGCAACTTCCACTTGATATTCAGAAATGCACCTCCTCAGCCCTGAAAATACTGGGCTACAGATGTGAACTGAAATTCATCCCACTTCTAAATATTTAGAACTCTGAAGTCCAGTTTTAGCTAGTTTTCCAGGGACCCAAATGAGAGAAGGCTCCTTCAAGAATGATTCCGTGTTTAATGCCATCTATGTTCTATGCCATCTTGTTCATAGGCAAGGAAACAAGATTAAAGTTGTACTAACACTACATGTTTGTGTGTGCATCTTTCTAATTTCAAAAAACTCCAAAACACTTGTAAATAACATCTAGACTTTCTTCACCAATGAGTTATCATTAAGATTTGGTAAGTCTATCGCTTTTAAACCTGGAATAACTATGTCAGTTAAGTGGTGAATATTATACCCAAAGAAGTGAAGGAGAGAGAAGTAGTAGGTATTATATGGGTATAAGCTGGAAAAAAAACAAAACAAAGCATCCCTTAAAAAGAGAAAGAAAAAAAAAGGGGGGGTGTGGGGGGGAGATATCTGCACTGACTTCTTCTGCCTGTTCCCTTTCATTGAAACGAATTTAGTAGCTTTCAGACTTTCCTACAGCTCCATGCACAGCTGCTGCTACTTTGGCAGCAGTGCAAGACAGATCTTAGAGTGTTCCTGCTATRTTGGCTAAATGCCAGAAGTTTTCTGAAAAATGCAAGGATAAGAAGAAAGGAGTATTTTTCAATTGCTCCTATATCTGTGAAGCACAATTTGGATGGAATTTCATGAAACAAAGAAACAGCAACTCTCTGGCCCAAAGGGTTTTTTCTTGGCAGTTTCCAAACAAGTTAGGGGTTTGAAGACTTTGAAAAAATAAATAAAAACATAAAAGTCAGCTTCTTTTGCTTTGAAGCAACAATGCCACACAAACTAAATCCAAATTTGTTTCTGCAGACTTCCTCTTACAGCATGCAGAAGAGAAAAGAAATGATCTTACTGGATATTTTTGAGTTATATTAGTGTTAAGTATTTTAATAGCAGCTATTTCAGACTATTTCAAACCTCTGAACTTCAATATACATTATATGTTTCTATAAACTCAATTCATTATTAATACAGTAATAATAGAACAAGGCTAGTTTGAAACACAAGATTTCCCATGCTGCTACTGTCATAAATGCAGCGACARCCTTTTGGAAAGAACACATTTGAAAGAGGGACAAATCTCTTTACGGCTGTTCAGCTGAAAGCCTCTTGAGACAGCTAGCAGAAGAACCTTAGCAATAGCTGTGTTATTTGGACATATGCCCACTGATAATTAAGTTAGAGTAGTTATCCATAAGAAACTCACTTCTCATCATAATTAACTTGAGCCATTACTGAACCTGAAACTGGGTTAAACAAAACAAAAAGAACAGAAAAACATGAAAGTGAGAATGCCAACAGTTATCCTTTTACACTCTTTCAAAATAAAGATGATTCCATTTCAACATTTTGCATAACAAGCACACTTTCAAGGAACACACACACACAAAACACATCTTGTATACAAATATCAGTGACATTTTCAAGTTTACAGGACCAGCAGTATAGCCCAAGCTCCTGGTTACAAGTATATTAAACATTTTGACAACTACAGAAAAAAAAACCAACACTGATCAAGTATTTTTTCACACAGGTTTTCAACTTCTGGAGAGCTTTTCACAGTATCTTAAGGATACATGAGATATATATGTAAATACATTTTGAAATTAAGCATGTGTTCACAGATATGATGCTACAGTTCACCACACCTCAAAATACTTACATGCACATATATATGAAATTATATAATGTGCATGTATGTGTATGAAAGGTCCTTTCAACAACATGAAAAAATAATACAACTTTAATGCAGTACAGTAATTGATTCAATCTGACAAGTATGCCAAATGTAGCCACATCACAACTGTAGCACTTTTGTGCATTTCGAAACGCACAAAAAAGGGGGGGGTGGGAGAGGGGAGGAGGATGAAGTGTCATCAGTCAAGCCAGAAACTTAAAAGATAACCATAAAAGAATAGGATTAAAACAAGAATTAAGTTAACTTTCATTAACCTTCTTCCCCCTCCCCCATCAAGCATGCTATCAAAGCCTCCTTCTACAAGCTCATTAGGCAGTATGTGTGTCTACATATACGTAGAGACACACACGGTCATTACCGATGAAAATATGCTGAGCTATACCTGCTGTTCCTGCTAGGAAACAATTTACACTGGATAGTTTTGCTCCACAAAGCTTGAGAAAACAACAGAACTCAGTTAAAGAAAAAAATACCGCCAACACCATAAACACCACTTCCATTCAGACCGTCTCTTTAAAACAGTGAAAGGCACCGGGAGGCTGGGAGGCAGGAAGAGCAGAACCAGGCCCACAAGCACTGTACTTGGGCAACACTTTTGTTGTCATTTGGTAATGGCTGTATAGCACTATAGTCAATACTACTACAGTCATATCTGCCTTTTTATTATAGGAGAAAAATAGAAGTTGATATACCTTTTTGGATTGCAACAACAGCTCTGTTTCAAGGAGCAAAACTCGACTCAACAAATTATTCCAGTCCTTCTCATCTATAATCACCTTTCCTTTCAGTCTGTCTTCTAAAACATGTAGCTTATCTTCCATCCAATCTAGTTTATGAAGCTTTTCCTGGCAATCAGCAAGCTGGCTCTTTAGGAACTCAATCTGAGAATCATCTTCTAAGACCTGAAAATATGGATAAGAATAGATGTCCTCCAATTTAGACATAGATAAAAGTATAGCTCATCATTTGATCTATGAAATTAAATTGATTTTTTTCCTTTCTTCAGCAACTGCATTCTCCACATTAAAGAATGCTTTTTCCTTCCAAATTGCTGAAAAATGACTGTATATGAAATTTAGCTTTTACATATTAAAAATGGATTTGAAAAAAGCTGATTTCAGTATGATTCAGGCATTTGAAGGTACTTTATGGAACAAATAATGATTTGGACATCAACTACCACATGAATTGTTTCATTTTTAAATGCTATTTTACATAAGCACTAGCAATAACAGAGGCTAATTTCCAGTGAATGTGTGTCATGACCTCACCCTTAGCTGACATCAGAAACCGCATGCAGAGAAACTGACAGAAAAAGGATTCTCCGGTGTCCAAGAAAACAGAAGATTTGACTGAAAAGACATTTTTATGGGTAAACCATTCATGATGTTTTGCTTCTTTATTGTCTAGAAAAGGTTCCATCAGCACTATAATCTTTCTCTCAAAGGATGAGAGTAAAGCTAAGGCATCCTTTTCACAAAAATCCATTAAATACATCTGAAAACTAATCTTCCAGTGCTATAATTAAGATAAAATGGACCAATGGATTCAAAAAACTATCAAGTCAAGATAGATAGGTCTCCTCATTGTTAAAAAACAGATTAAGAAAGACAAACAGAACTGGTAAAGCTAGAGAGTTGTGTTGCCAAAACTGGCTCTTGAAAGGTCAGTACAATTTTACTGAGATTTTTTCCTAGCCATTTACTGTATAAGTTATATTCAAGGTGCATGAATCTATCTTTTAAAAAATTTCTCTGCCTTTAGAAAAACCGTATAAAGTTAAGAATGTGTGTGGACATAGTCTTAAAATTAAAATTCTTACTTGTTCACATTTGACTTCCAGAACATTATGATTTAAGTATAATTCTTCATTATCTCCCTCTGCTGCAAGGGCTGGTGGATGAAGGTTGTCACCATCTTCACTTTCTGGATGTCGTTCTACTTGAGGTTTCTTTTGAGCATGTTTAAAAAAAAAAGTCACTGGTGTTATTCATTACAAGAACACTTCTGAAATTCATCTGACAGTTAATTGGCACAAAAGGCCTATTATTTTAGCACCTAACTTTTTTTTTAATCTAACAATCATCTCCACTGGTTGCAAAACTTAGCAATCAAAAGCAAGCAGTTAAATTAAAAAGAAAAAACCCTACAGGCATGCAATAATTGTAAAAGACCTATGCACACACTTTACTATATTGAAGTATACCTTGKTTCACATAAAAAGTGCTGAAAATATTAGTGTTCCCTTCTACTGTTAGGGCTGCTAGATTTCAAAATGTGGGTAGGGAGGTGTGAATCTCATTAATCTTATATCAACACACATCAAATAGGTCCAACATTAAAACTACCACACAAGCACTTGGAAGAAAATTAAAGTTTTACAAGAAAGATTAAAACTCTTCTTTTCATTGATTGTTGTCAGCAAAATAGCCCTACATAGCTATGCATTTCACTTCATTTGAAGACTCCCCTTAGAAAGGGCAAAATAAAAGACAACTTTTTGTTTTACTTTCAGGTAAAGCAAGCCCTGGATCTCTCCCCCTCTCCCTAAATAAAAKAAATTACCTAATGATTGAGAATCTGCAGCTACTACTTTTGTGCAATGTTTTAACACTTATTGATTACTGCATGTTTTAGTGAAATTGAAATTCTCTTTAAAGGGAATTCTTAATAAAGACACTCTCATATACCTCCATTCAATTTTACTATTCAATAACAGGAAGTACCAGATAAGTCATTCCAAATGTTTTCTTGGTGAAGTTTTCCTCACAGCTAGGAACAATATTTTCATACAACAGAGATCACGGTCACAGTCCTAAAGAAGTTTTGCAGGATTTTACTTTGCACCCTCTTGGCAGGAAACAGGACAAAAGCCATCTCCTCCAAAGAGGAGAGTAACATAATCGCCAATCAAGCATTAAACTGAAGTCAGAAAAGTTTCATTAGGAAAACCTTGCTAAACAGAGCCGGACAAAAGAGCAAAAAGTATTTTTGAAAGCTCCTTTGAAAACAAAGTAGCATCACTTCTGATTCCATATAGGACATTTATTCTGTCTTTTTCCAATCACATCTTCATTTTGATTGCTATCCCTCCTTTTTGGTATAATTCAACCAACAGGCAACAGTACTAGATCATTACCACTATAACTTTGAGATCAACTGCTCAGTAAAAGAGAGAAGTGATGTTCTCTGTAATAACTTACTTCAATTAACCCATGCATGTTTTGAAAAAAACTGGTGTACTCGAACATAAAAACCCAAATAAAAGCACATATTTCAGAAAAATCCTGACTTGCTGCAACTCAGACCAGCCTTTAGACACACAAAGTTTAAAAAAAAGAAAATATCTATTTTCATACCTGTTTGGAACTCATTGCACTGCCACTAGGATCAGCATGAGATTTTTCACAATTTGACCATAGATCATATTTAAAAGATCCGAGTTTCTTTCTTGTTTGGGATTTGGCCTTCAAAATGAAGAGGAAAAAAAATTATACTTCTAATACAGGAATATTTTCCTAAAAAACCATCATTTCCAACTGTCATTAATAGGCAGGACTACTGCACAGCACAAATGCAAACACAATTAGAACTCTGTAATACAATACTGTCTAAAAACCACTGAAGATAAGTATGATCTAAATTAACAGAGAAAACAGATCTGGAAATGAATGCTGTACACATACACCCATAATGTCTATGCAAGGCTGCATCAAAGCTGGTCATAAACACAAAGATAACTTGCACCAGAAATGAAAGACAAAAACAGGAAAGAAGGATGTAGTTACATCCCCAAAAGCGACAAAAAAAGAATACAGAAATTCTGAAGACTGCTATAAACCCAAATTAACCACAAAATCCTGTAAAATATAAAGCTTTAAACACAGCACACACTGATATATATTAATACCTTATCAAATGTGATTAATAAAAATAAGCAAATTTAAAATGTATACTGCTAAAACATAAATATAAGCATATTTAAATTAAATGCTACCAGAACTTTTACATATCAGAGGAGTTTGCTTTGTTTTTAAGTCTACCTTAAAAGTCTAATGAGTTAAACAAGTATTTATCATGTTTAAAACTGTAAAGAAAACATACCACTTACTGAAAAGATTTATCTTTTTTTCTAATAATTTTATTTTGTGGATACTACAAAGAGTTGGCAGCTTCATGTCTTTTGTATACCTGACACTACTCAAGCAACTTATAATGGTACTTCATACTAAATTCTCCTCCTGTTTACATTTTCAGTGATGTTCTATCTTCAAATAAACTGGTCTTCACCTTCTAACTGGAGCAGCACCAAGCATATGTCATGAGAAACATGTCTCAAAATAAAGTTTTGATCAGTACCTTATTCAGGCTACTTAATTCCTTATGCTTTTTCATCACACAGTTGATAATGTCACAAACAATCTGCATTTTTCGTTCTGCAAAGCCAAACTGAAGAAACTGCTGTTTTGTTAAGATTGGTTTATATTGAAAGAGATCTCGAAGAAGCTGCAACAAAATAAGTTTACTTTGTTTTCAAAAATCACCATGTAATTTGCCGTAGAAATAGCATACTCTTGTTCTTATTTTCTCTACAATCTTTTCTTTCATTCTACACTTTAGCAGTTAATCCTTTACTCATCTGGTAATTTACATATTCTAGGGTAATTCTTCCAGCTGGACCTTTCAACATAGCCCTTCCAGAAACACTTCATTCACATCACCCTTGCAGTTTATATCTCACATCATCTTAAGATGTATTAAACAAATGACTGTAGATGTTAATTAAAAAAAAAAAAAATTCAAACAAAGACTCCAAAGCGAGCGTACAATAAAAGGCTGTATTAACTTCAGCAAATAAGTCAAAGGGCTAGTAAGACTCCCACCCTGAGTTTCTTTGTAAAGCAGTCTCCATCTTCTTCAGATGGAAAATTAATCTGAATAAACTAACATTAATTAATACATCCAGCCTCCTTTTAACACAGGTATAAAGTATGTTTATGGATGTCTTTAAGGATAGCATGAAATTACTTTCATTCAATTCAGAAAATAATTTGATGTTATTATTAAACTGTTAAGAAGTGGACTTCATAAACTGATTAATTTGGCATGGCATTTTAAAATAATTGCACTTTTTAACTGTGTTATCACAATTATTGAAGTTTGATATGATTTTTTGCTGGTCATAATTTCCTCTAAGGTCACTTCTGGCTATATAACTTACTGTGCAACAGGTATTTTGGTATTCTTCACATTTAACATAAAACACAACAATTTTACTGATTGTCTCAAAACTGAGATTCAGCTAATAATATCCTCCCTTATTTTCAGGAAAATATAAATTAAGATTTGCCACACAGTTAGTTATGGCTCACTTTAAATCCTAACAGAACTACAATTGATTTTCATTGCCAATATTTTTACTTGCTAATAAAACTCACACTAGATGTTTAACTGTTATGAGGCCATACTCAAAATTGTCTCTCTCGTGCAAAGAACACAAAGTCAGATACCTTATAAATAGCTTCAATAAAACGCAAGTCACTCTTTGCTGTGAGTTCTACATCACACTTCACCAAAAGTTCTGCTATGTACGTGGAGAAAGATGTAAAAGAATAGCTGATGATGGGTAAAAATGCAGCTGGATCACCCTTTATTAACCTATTGAGAAACAAAAGCATCTTACATAACAAAAAATGACAAAAGCCTTTAATATAAGTAAGTCACTTCTAACATCTAACTTCAGAGGTGTATTAATATAGCCAGCATGATATTAAACATTGATTGAACTTGCACTTCAATTTAAGATTTTTCTAGCTATCTTAATCAATGGAATTTTCCAGGCATATCTCATTCAGTAGTTCTTGCTTTTATCTGTAAACATTCTGAAACAATGTTGTTTCTGTGAGCCCTCCAATCGTTCTAACATTGTCAAGTCTAGATGGAAAAGGCTGTTGGGCTTTAAACACCTAATTTTTGATCTTTAAGGGATGAAACGTCTTCAAGAAAGGTCTCTCCTCCTCCCCCCCCCCAAAACTTACATGAAGTCAAAGAAAAAAGAGAATAAGCAAAGAAAAGGGAAAAGAAAACATAAAGCAGTGGAAGAAAGAAGAGTAAGATAGTGGTAGCCTTCACAACTGTTCTAAGGTTTACTCAGGACAAGCAAACAGCATCCTTTTATCCTCCAGCTCACATGCATCACACTCCAACTGCCCACAGCCATACCCTCTGCTTACTTATCACTGGGTGCAATGCTAAAGTTTATAGAAGACATATCCCAGGTTCTTAATGCCACACAAACAATAAGTTCTTCTAGCCGTCAGTTTGCGTGACAAGCATATATTTCCTTACCAACCTCAAGAGGTAAACTTATTTTTATATTTTATCACATATAAACCACTTATGCCACCTGTGCATGGCTGCAGCACTGATGAGAAACACTGATCCACAAGAGCAAAATGATATTTTAAACTCAGTAAAGAGCAGCTACTTATCTAAGAGTAGCTGCTTCTTTAAGATGCTTCATCCACATAGATATGAATGCAAAATGCACCAAGTAGTAAGACTGAATTCTTTTGCGTAGTGTCAAATACAAAAGCTCTTGCATCTAGAAATCTTGATGTTTCCCCTTCTCCTATATTTTTCCCAAATTTCTTGAAAGCATATGGTGTTTTCAACTTCCAGGTGTCCCCCAAGTTCCTTTATTCCTACAGAATCCTGGCAGATTAGGATACTGCAGTAGCAGACAAGAGAGGGCTACTGATATCCATACAGATGATACATCTCAAGGAACCAGGTACTACAAAGCAATGGTGCACAACTCCTCACATGGAATACATCCCCTTCCCATGCATTTGGAGGGTCTGAACCATCCAGACCTCACACTAGATTATGTTTTAAGTTTGGGTGATTTAAGTAAACTGTAATATTGCTGCTGTTTTCTAACCAATAAGGAAAAGGCATCAAGTATCAGATAAATTAACAGCTGCTTTCTAGAAGCCGATTCCTTGAGAGGTATTAATCTGATTGAGCTTTCTCACTGAAGGAGTTGCATCTCATTGAACCCAATGACAAGAAGAAAAGAAGTAGCTTGGAGTATATTTGGCTTTTTACATACCTGAGAGTAGGAAGGCTTCAAGGAAGGTAAAACTCTAACACTGGTGATCACAAACATCTTATACTCATGTACCTCCAAATCATTAAAAGTTACTTTCATATCCTTTCTACAAAAATTAATCATATAAACCTTTTTAACAATAACCTCACATCACAATATATCTACCAGACTTACACTAGTAATTCCTCTCATTCTGTAAGAAAAATAAACTTCAGAGTTTAAACAGCACTTGATTATCAGCCATTTACATGTAATAGAACAGGTTAATGTTCTTGAGACTTTTATAGAAACAGTTCTATTTTTATGAAACAGTATTATTCACCTTCCTGAAGTTTATTTAATTTGTAGCTATTTATAAGTTTGTATAAATTTTACTTTAAGGTCAGTTAGGAAGGAAAAAAAACTGAAAATATTCTGCAGATGATTGAGTGTTTAGTTTAAATTGTGAAGAACATAAGTTTATAATCATGAGAGAAAGCACACTTAAGTGTTATTTCTCCCTATGCCCCAAACTGCATAAAGAATTTTTTTGTATAATGGTCAGAAATATTCCATTTGTGAATCAGTTTTGAGGGAAATGTGGAAACTTACTTGTTTCTGAATTTTAACGTATCGATAGCATTACAAAACCTTCCATTTCTCACAACTGAAATGTAAGTGTTAAAGTTGTATTTCTTACACTTTTTTTTTAAATGGTTAATGGAAGAACTTAATAATGTAAACTAAACGTTCCTTCCAGATCCAAGTTAACCAAGTTACTAAAAGAAAAAAAAGACAGCATTTAGAAAACAAAAAATCCTCAAACATCTGTTGTAAACAAGAATTTGAGTTTACAGTGACCCGTACTTCTGATCCATGAAAATAAGAAAAGCCATGAAGTATTATATTAATGATGAATTTAAACATGACACAGTATAGCCAAAAGGTAAGTTGAACTGATCATTCATCTAGAAGAATTAACACATATAGATAAAATTAGTTATCCCACTAGATCTAGCTACCTAGTATCTGCACTAACTTTTCTCAGTGCCATGACTTTGAGATAAGATAATTTTTAAAACACTCATGGTTTTCAGCTGTTACCTAATCCAATACAAGGAGATTAGTAATCTTTACTCCCTGAAGCATCAGTATTCAACCAGTTGTGTTAGCACAGAAATAGACAACATTTAGGAACCATATATTTTATCCAGTTATGTTCCTCCTATGGCTTCCATTATTAAAACAGACATACAAAGATCATATTTCTCATATTAAATATGTATCTGTCTTTTTTGAAATATAACAGCATTGTTTACATATCTTGCTGTCATCATATATCAGCATAAATTTATTCACACTGCTTCTTACCCGGTATAATCCACATCTCTTGGATAATTTAACAAGCGAAGTCCTTGCTCTATTTTTCTTAAACTTCCTTTTAGGTCTCCTGTTGCCATTATTTCAAATGCTATTCTTCTTTTAGATTATGAGATAAACGTAATACAGAACATTCTCCTTAAAACAAACAAAAATTATGTATACATGAAAATTTAAAAATGCAATAGAATTATCACCAAAATTGACAGGTTTTTTGCTTCTTTTTTCTGGACATCACTATTTCCAAAATATTACAACACAGCACAGGCTCGTGCTCAATACTAATTAATACCAGTCATCTTTCTCATTCAATCTAACTCAGTATCAAGCACTAATCCTCAATCCTACCAACTATCAAAGATCTTTAACAGTAGGGAGATCTAAATGCATATTAAGAATTTAGGGCTCACTGAAACCCACTAGAAAGGAGTAAAAACAAGTTCCTTTGCTGTTTCAAAGGAGCAGAAACTCCAGAAGTAGTGAAAAACTTTTGCATTCTTTGGTCTAGAAAGTTTCCTACTCTTTTCTTCCGAACACATTAAGAACACATGTAAAATCATTATCATCATAAAGTCTGTTTGTAGCATCCTGAGTGATTCTGCAACCTTTTAAGATACCATAATGTTCCTATGGGTTTGACAGCTTTCCCCTGGCAAATTTGAAATAGTTAAGGAATCAACCTTAGATCATTTGGCCCCAAGTTTACTGGCCACAGGAGCAATCTTTGAATACGTAAACATCAGAAGACATGCCTAGCAATTCATCACAGATAGTAGCTCTCTATCTAGATGATCCATTAAGTGAGTTTAAAATCATGGCAGTGGTGGGTGGGGAGGAAGAGAGGCAACAGATTGCCTAGACATTTCAGGACAGGTGTAAATTTACTGCCATGATAACAAGCCCACCTCTAACTTCTCCGTTGTATCACACAAGATGAAAACTCACTCTTAAGGTACTATAAGCTTTGCTTCACAGGAGAAACACGCTTATCTAATTGGTCAATGCAAAGGTGCATTTTTCTCTGCAGAACTGTCCTGCAAGGAAGCTAGACTACAACAACAACAAAAGAAAACACTAGAGCATCAGCAAAGCACAAAATCATCTTCCACGTAAGTTTTTAGCTTTTTCAAAAGGGGTTAGGAAGTGTAGGAAATTCCTACTTTTAATGATACTTTTTGTGAAACATAACTATTTAGTTCTCAAGGGGAGGAGGAAGAGACGGGAAAACTAACTGCCATAAGAGATCTAAGAATACTGGCAACTATGCCTGCCTGGTAGATTGTAAAAGGAGACACCTGAAGCAGTAGCTTCAAATCAAATCAAAATATCAGTACTAGTTATCTCAAAACCCAATCCCTCACTCCATTGCTTCAAAATACGTATTTAGAGACACTCTGGAACATTGTTTGCAGTATCTTGCAAGCATTTGTTTTGAAGTTATAAGCAACCACTGTTGGTTCTTTTCCAACACAAGTCTTTAAAAGCACAGACTGGATAGTCCAACTCTTGTAAGTCCTAATTGAAAACAAGTGGCCTGTATCTTAGCATTCAGACTGCTGGAACTTGAGAAAGTCCATTAGCAAACTGCCAGGCTCCGTGGGTTTTTTTTTGTTTGTTTGTTTTTTTAATTATCTAGAGAAAAAGCAAGGCAGATAGATAAAAATTAGTTACAAGAAACTGAAGAGAAATCTGAAGATAACAGATAAAGAATTATGTAAGCCTAATTATATAATTAGGTTCCAGTCATCACTTAAAGTCCAATTACAAAATTGTTAGCAACTTCATCAGTATATTCATAATGTATGGAGAGCACTTGCAAAGTTCTGAACTTTGCAATTCTCAAAGGAAAGAAATAACATTTAAAAAATATTAATATAATTAATGGCTTTGAAAACAATCTAAGACTACTAAAGCAAATAAACCAAAGCTTAAAGTGCACAGTAAATAAACTGAAGCTTAAAAAAGTACCCCCAGTTTCTAACTCTAAAAAATTAGTTTTGAAAAAAGCTACATTAAAAAAACAAACAAAAAAAMCAAACAAACAGCTAATACCATAACGCTGAGCATGCACAACAGTGACACAAAAGATGAAGGTTCTTTGCAACTCTAGAGAAAAAAAAGAATCCAATACTCAAGCATAGAAAGTTGATATTTCTCACAAAAACAGTGCTTATTCAACATGTTCCTCACCTCTTTAAAATCTGCTAGTGTCTAACTGGCTTAACTCATTACTGTAATTCCCCAGAAACCTCAGAAAGAGTCATGATTTCAGCCATAAAACCTTAGCACAGAAACTTACTGTTCAATTTTCTGCTAGAGCCTGGGAGATAATTGCCTTCCACTGTCTCTGCTGAATTCTGACCAGAAAACAAGTGCTTTGAAGCTTACCAGTCCAAGCAGTAAAGACATGCTGCCTCACAACCTATAGTTGAGCATATATTTTCAAGATATGGAATTTCATTATATAATTTCTCATGCCAATGCATGCGATTCAGCCACCATAGACCAAAAAAACCAAATGCCCCAAGGAGATTATGTCTATCTTTGTCAGAAGAGAACTCACATGGGTACTCCAGTTTGCAAATTAGTTATTTGATACTACAAATTTAAAGCAAAAAAGGCTTTTTAAAAGGGACTTCTTGACCATACAATTCACTCACAATGAAAGTGTAGTAAAGGCTTGCACTCACAACGTTCCATTTTTTCTTCTTGTGTGCCTATGGTGTTTAAACTAGTAACCTTGAAGAAGCTTAAGATCTTCACACGTGTTCTTCCCTTGTTAAAGTATTTTCTTCCTCACTGTGCACATGATTTTGAGGATTTCTACTGGTAAATTTAAATTAATAAGTTCCAGGTGTTAGCTGTGCTAAATACAGAACACACTTTGTTGAGGGGCTAGAGAAAAACTTAATCTCAAATATTTGGAAACTGAGGCAGGTATTCTTTCTTCATGGGCTCCACAAAGTGAGCCACCCTACGGTTTCGCCAGTTTACCCAGTTCCTGAAGACGAGTCTCAAAAGAGTTTAATGTAAAACTGAAGCTCTAATCTACAATGCAAATAATCACAAAAGATGCTCTTACAGCAAAATGGAATTCTTGCAAGGACATTGGCTGTTTCCCAAAGCTATCAGCAATCATTTCCATACCAGACCTCTCAATATAAAACTCATGATGACTATCTTCACTTCTAGCTTACCTACAAACCTCTGACTAGCTCAATAGGTCATAAAAATAATAGAGCAGAAGTTGAATAGATTCAAGTTGGTAGAGAATACTTTAATACCTTGGAAAGGTGAACACTGTGCAAAGTGGCAGACAGCTTTTGCCTGTAGGAATTTATGACAGAAGAGTCAACAGAACATTAGCTGTCCAGAGTAAAACATCATGTCCTTTTCTTCTTTTTTTTTCCCCCCCAGGTATAACAAAAATTATAACCTAGCACTACCAGTGGCTCAAACCACAACTCTCAAAAACACTTGCACTATTCAGAGAATTAATGACCGCCAAAAAATTCACATGCAAGTTACCGAGTATCTTAACACTGCAGAAAATGTCCTTGAAATATCTAACAAAAAAGACTTTCTATTTCTTCAAACTGTAATTAGACCCTTTTGTTTACTGGGGGGGGGGGGTCATGCTGCTTTGCAGAGGCGCAAAAGCGTCAGGAAGAAATACTGCCCTTCAGTATCACGCTAGGTAACAGACATGCTCCAAACAGCGGGCGCTTGGAAACGGGCGCGCGGCCCGAGCGGCTGCGCTGCGGCCCGGCTGCCCGGCGCGCCGCCCTGCCACCGGCGGAAAAGCAGCGAGACCCCACACGGGCGCGGCCGCCGGGCCGGGCGGGGCTCCCTCTCCGCCCGTCCTCAGCCCCGACCCGGTCCGGCGGCCGCGCCGCCCCCCGAGGGGACGCCGCTCGGGCGGCTCGGGGAGAGGGCTGGGCCGGGCCGTCGCGGCTCCCGGCCCCGACACTCACCGGCGCCAGCGGCCCGCCGCGCGCCGCTTTGGGCCCTGCCGGCACTTCCAGTGCCTGCTCCGGATMCGCAGATTCCGCGCTCCCGCCCCGCTCCTGGGACGGCCCGAGATACGCAAGGGAGCGCTCCCGGCTCTGGCTGCGGCTCCGGCTCGCCGACCGCCTTCTCTGCTCCCCCACCGCGCGGGGCGGCCACCGGCGGCGGACCTAAGGCGCGGATTGAATCTGCCGCCACAAAACGCCGGCGGCTTCCGCTTCCGGCGAGCCTGCCCGAGGAGACGTCACTTCCAGCAACAACGGCAAACGTCAAATCTTCCAGGCGAGAGGCGACGGGGCGGCAGTGGCGGCGGCGGCGTCCCCCCCTTTCCGGGGCGGGGCC
>NW_020448919.1:0-11981 GCF_003343035.1 Apteryx rowi | reverse complement strand
GCGCGCTTGGGCGGGGAGGCGCGGCTGGCCGGCGGCAGCAGGGCAGCTGCGGCGCCTCTCGGGACGCGGTGCTCGGCGGCGGCGGTCGCCGGGGGCGAGCGGCAGCTCCGGCAGCCTGCAGGGTGAGCAGCTGGGTTTGCTTGGGGTCTGCGAGCGCAGCGGTTTGAAATCAAGCTTTCCAGGCTTCCCTGTAAAGGTCTCTGCAGGCGTCGCTTACGGCTGCGGCGAATAAACTTCAGCTTTGACAGTATCGTTGTTAGGAAGATAGTGGTCACAAAGCACCGCCTCTACGGCCCGGTTGCCACAAAGAGGAGGGTTTTCAGATCATTATATTGTGTTTTATTTAACAAAGTAGAACACAGTAACAAAGAAAAGTTGTTTTAATCGAGGTTACGTTTAGTTTTTAGGATCCCATCATGCTCTTTAAAGAATTTATTATCCAGTAACAAGGTGTAACATGAAGAAGTCATGATCAGAATTGAAACCAGACTGTGACAGACATCACACAGAGCCAGAGAAGGTCAGCACTTTATAAATAAGCTTGATGAGTGTTTTTTCTGTGATAATTATTACAGCCAAGCCATTAAAAGGTTTCAATCGTTAGGTAAAGATACATAATTGAGAGTATGGGAACATACATTTAAGTGGCTTATTGAATCCGGAGACTGAAGATGGATGTTCAAAATACATTTAAAAATATAGTTCTAGGTGCATTTACAGTAACAGTGGGTTTAGTCATCTTGTTTTATAAGTGAGTTCTCAAAGCATTCATCCTGGTTTACTGCAAAGCTGAAAATAGTTGCTTGATCAGAAAAAAAAAGATATATGAGCTAAAAATGGCATATAAGCTGCTGACTAACTATGCACATATTAAAGCTTTAAAATTTCCAGCAATTGGTTCCAGATTGGTTTAAATTGTATCTCCCTTTGTGTCATATGTGAAAGTTCTTCATTTGGTACTCAGCAATAAAAAAAATATGGTATATCTTTTCATCAATTTTTAAGTAAAAAAAAAATTTATAAGATTTATACTGTGATGTCTTCTATATCAATATGATAGTTATAGGAAGAAGACTTATAAGTCTAGCTTCTTGAAAGATAGTATTTTTTTTTTCTATCTTGGAGCCACTTTCTGACATTAAATAATTTAGAAGTGATTATATTGTTGCTGATGTGTCAGATTTAGCTTTTGTGCAGGGAGAAAAGCCCTATGAACATCAGGAAAAACTACTGGTGTTCTTGTTAGCTCAACGTTGTTCAATAGCATGTAATTTGTGAGCAGGAACTACTAGCTAAATATAGCAATAAAAACATGAAACTAGCAGCTAAAATTTTGGTATTGTTTTAGAGCTAAGTAGGAAAACTTGATCTACTGCAACCACTACGAATTCTTTACAAGTACTGTATACACAACAGAAAGATAATCTGACTTTGGAGAGGTTTTGAAGCTAGTATAAAATTGCCAAATGTTCACCTGATGATATAAAGTTCACTTGATAGTTTATCAGACACAGTCTTTTGATGACCCAGTTCTGCTAATGCTGCTGCTCTTTCTCTCCCGTCTTTCTGGTATATTATGATTATGTAACTTATCACAATATGCTTCCTAATGTTCTTCAGAACCTTGAACTTCCTGTTACTGCTTTTTTTTTTATATTTAAAGCATGTCCAAATAATTATTTTCAAATGACATCTTTTTGTCAATTTGGAGTTAACAAATATATACAGAAATGTGGGTTTGTTATAATGATATAAAGTAATGTCAGAAGAGATAGCAAAAATACTAGCAAAATATATTCCTTAATTTGTCTTATCAAAAATTACCTCCAGAAACAGATTTCAGCATTTAAGGAAAATTTCATTTCTCTCTACATGACATACACTGTTTGCATGGTTTGATCATTTCATATTTCATGAAATTTAAGGTTTGTTATCTCAATGTTGTCATTGTTTTCTTTGATGATTTCCGCTGCTGTCTTGGTTAACAACTTGGAATGATGATGAGGAACTACAAGCCCACACTCCTGGTTCTTTCAGTCCTTGAAAATGATCTCTTGTTGTCTGGTTATTTTATCGTTTAGTGTACTGTCAATGTTGTATATTCAGGCAGATTTATTTTTGTTTTTACACAAAGAGCTACACTGAGAAAATATGCAGGATATAATTGAGTTACATCATGTGTGTTTATATGTGTGTATACATACATATGTATTTTTTAACTTAATATTTCCTTAACAGAATTGATTGAACAATCTCTGTTATTCAGTCATTCAGATTATCTGATACCTGCTGTAAGCAAACACAGACAGCCTCTAAAATTTGCACCTGCATGTTTGCAAGTATAATTATTTGTTGACAGTGTTACTCCCAAGGCTAAGGGCAAGAATTGATTGAAGCCTTGCAAGATGATTAGAGATACCTGTTTACTGTCTAAGTACTGTGCTTAGGTACTTAACAAGCACATATACAGTGCCTAGCAAAATGGGAACATGATCTCAATTGAATTCTGTAGTTCAGTCATAGGAGCCCTTTCTGAAATGTTGTGTTTGTTCAGAAATATTCCTTGTTCACTTTTCTCATCCCTTAGGAAATTCTCCTCTCTATTCCTAACAGCCTACTTGGCTGTTAATGCCTACCCATAAAAACTGTTTCTTAACATGGTTCCTTACAGCACGTCGGTATCTAGTCTGTCTGCTCCAGGGTGGCAACAGCAGAAGTAGCGGCAACTGGAGTTGGAAGTGGCAGGAGACTTGATGGGTTTATGCTTGTAGTCCCAAATGCCAGTTCTGGCACACCTCCCACTGATGCCTTTAGTATTATTGTTACAATTGGTATTATTGGTGGTGATACTCCCCTTGCATGAAGGTTAATAACTTCCTTCTCCTTGTTGTTTAAAACCAGAAAAAGTTGGCACTGAACTGCATCTCTGAGAGTGTCTGTTTAAAAAAATGCTCTTACTTTAATCTTGCTATAGAATGAAAGATACAGGCAGAGTTATTCATCTTGTAAAGAAATAGAAATATCTACATCTTGGACTATGTTTCATAAATCAATTGCAAAAATCAGCATAAGTTACTAATGCCCACCTTCAGCAGACCACTCATTCTTGTGCTGCCATTTTTAAGTGGCAGGTTGCAGTATGACTCTCTCTCGTGAAGCAAGTTCACCAGTAGTGCTAAGGACTTTTAAAAAGTTAAATGCTGATCTCAAGAAAATGAGAATAACTTCTTATGCAAACATTCTTGCAGCAAATTATATATTCTATTTGTGGTGTGACTCAGTAAGCTTTTTTTTTAACACTTGCCTAGTATAACTATTGATTATGGCTTAACCTGTTTTCAATATGCTAAAAAAACTTAGGCCAAATATATAACTGTACAGGAAGTGAAAGCAGAGGTAGTGATGATTTTCTTTAAAATTTTGCATAATACTAAATTGATTATTACACATATGATGACAGTTTTTTTCATACCTTTGGCCTTATTTAGATTAAAAGGTCAGAAAGGAAGGCTCCAACACAGATCTTTGACATCAAGGACTAGATTTTTTGGAATATATGACTGAAGTAATGAATTCTACAACTGCAGTGAATAGATGTTTATGTGGATAAGTGTTTCACCAACCAGCTGAACCTCTGTCTTTCATCTGCTTCCATCTTGATTATGCTTTTTTTCTTTCATTTCTCCATTTTTCTCCCATGATCCCTCACCTCCTCCATAGTCTGTTTTTTCTGCTTATGTAGAACCATCTCCAGCTATTTCTGACCTTTAATGGATTAAACCCCAATTTTAATTCCCTGTGCTAGCAGAAAATAAATAACTAAAAATTCATGTGACGTCCTACCAGGCGACACCATACTTTTTTAATTCTTCAGAGAATTTTTTTGAAAGTCAGCATCAGGAACCTGCAGATTCCTAGTGTGATTATTTATAGTGAACTGTCATCATAGCAAAAGTTGAAAAATAAGAGATATATTGGTATATATACRCTACTTTTGATAGGATTCAGACAACATTCCCAGACTAAATTAGAAGGTCAAGTGTGATTTATTTTCCCTCTTAGTAAATAAAGGATGTTAGTGAAATATGAAAAAATGTGTCATTCAGAAATCTTGATAACTAAATAACTTTTATGATCTGTTGCTTTTATTACCATCTGCAACAAAAGCTGACAGAAAATAACAAACACACAGTGTACTGGTTGTGATAATTAAGATATAGAAGCCTTATCATCAAGCTTTTATGCTATCAACAAATTTACTTTTAATCTTGCCTCTTACATTCAGCCTAATAACTTCTGGTTACTCTGAAGATYTGGGATATGAGATTATACTGCAGTCTTTTAAAATGCCTTAGAGAAGGGCATCAAGCAGAAAGGGGCACCTTCTTGTGTTTCAATCTAGACTTCTTCCAAGTTTTCAGAGCAACAGACTTCCATTTTGGACAACTGTTCAACACTGTAACTGTCATGATGCTTTCAGAATTCAACCTTAATTTCCCCTTAAGTTTATTTCTTTGTTCTTATTCACAATGATTAAAAGGGTTTAGTTAGTTCACTATCTATGTTGCCTGCAATTTTCAAAAATTAATAAACTATCAACATTTTCCACTTACTACTCATTTCTTACTTCTTTATGTTATCTTCAAGAATCATGTCCAGACCAACCATCTGATTTATTTTCATTGATCTTTAAAATATATATATAGTTCTGGGTGTTTAAAGTAACATGCTAGAACTGCACAAACTAGTCCATGTGCATTCACAGCACTACTACATGGAAAGCTGATTTTTACCTCGCTTGTCTGTGTTGCGGTGTTTCTTTGTATTCAGATCAGGATGGCTCTTTTAGTAGCCATATCTTGTTGCAGGTAATTTGCGGCATTGTGAGTGTTTGTAGAACAACTACAAGAATGATGAATAGCATCTAGCTTCAGCTAGAATCCTAGTTTTCGTTTCCAAAAGATATATACACAAGCTCCTAGCCCTCATGACTGTGAAAAAAAGGTTGAAAAGATACTTTGGGTGTTCAGAAACAAGAAACCGAACCATTAATGCATTATCATTGAAGTAAGTTAGGAATATTGTAGTTAGAAGCCATTCCCAAGTTGTTGAGTCTTGTCTTAATGTCAGTCCCTGCCTAATTTTGCATGCTACCCACCACTCAGGACACTTACATTTATCCTTACATTTTATAGCACCTCACTGTTTCTAAGTAAGCTTTTGCTGTGAATTTTTAAAGGTAGTCTGAAGGTAATCATTCCAAATGTTCTGATGAATAAGTCTTCTTAACTTGCATGGGACACAGATTAATTCACAAAGATAATGTTTAGTACTCTTTGCAGAAGTTTATTGTTAATTTTATAACTCTTCAGGTGCAGAAATATTTGGAAAAGTATCTTCTTGATTTTTTTTTAATGATTTTTGTTTTCAATATTTATTCAGTTTCTCCACTGGAGACAGATTAATCTATCAGCATAATTTTGACAAGACTAACTTTTTTCTGTTCAAATCAATTCTAGTTTTTTATTTTAGCTTTTCCAATACATCTGTCTTATAAATTTCTATAAATAGCTGTCGACTCAATATTTGATTTGCATTTTATGTCCAGCAGGTTTGCAGATGGGTCAGGGACTCTGGAGAGTTGCTAGGAACCAGCAACTGCAACACCAAGGATATAGTGGACAAGGCTATCTTACCAGAGAACATGGTAGGAGAATAGCTACTAACAATGTTTCCAATACAAGCCATCGCAAACAAGCCCAAGGAGGCATTGACATCTACCATCTGTTGAAGACAAGAAAATCTAAAGAACAAGAAGGATTCATTAACCTGGAGATGCTGCCCCCAGAGCTTAGTTTTACCATTTTGTCATATCTGAATGCAACTGATCTCTGTCTGGCTTCGTGCGTCTGGCAGGATCTTGCTAATGATGAGCTTCTCTGGCAAGGGTAAGCAAATAATATAAAATCACCTGAATACAGTAAAAATAATTATTAAATTTAAAGTTTGTCTCAATATGTGTTTTGTTACTGTAATATTTAAAAAAAGGTTTCCTAAGTTAATTGAGATTTGACATAGGAAAAACATGAGTACAGTTTAAAAATGTATTATTCTGCATTTCTAATTACTAACAAGTGTTAGTGGAAATTACAATGTACACAACTGTGCTTAGTATAAGTACATGTGTCTGTTACTACAAACCGGTTGTTGGATGTATCACAAAGAAAAACAAGGGTTTGTCTTCACTTTTGTATTAGCTCAAAGCACAGCTCAAATGTTTCCCTTATTACTTCTCTGAACCTCAGACAAATATCTAGCTTGAGCAAGTGAACCTATTCAGCTGAAGCTCCAGCTAAAAAGGGTTGGGAATTCAGCTACTTTCTGTTGCTTATTATCTTGCGGTCTGCTTGTTTTCACTCAGACTAGGCCAACTCAAATAGAAGTTAATACATATGTAGATAGTTTGAGCTAATGCTGAAATTAGGAAAGTTCTTGTAGGTCACAAATATTTCCAAAGACATTTTCATTATCTGTGTGCCTCATCTCTTAAAATGGATTGAAATTTTAAATCTGGTAKCTAAACTCACCAAAAGCATTAACAAGGAAAAGGATAAATGTAGTTAAACAGGAGTATCATGCTGAAGTAGTAAAAGATATAAATTATAGTCAATAAGAATGGAAAGAGCTGAAAGGAGTTCAGAAAGAAGTCSAGGAACAGTAAAGGAATGTTCTATCAAATAAAATAATATAAGATTTAAATTTAATTAAAATATTGTTTTCTTTGGTGTTTCATACCGCTAGGAGAAAGTCATATGAAACCATATTTATCTTTAGACTAGATGGTCAGCAGAATTCTTGTCTTCTTTCACAACATAGTTTTATCCCTTAACTAACTTAAGGGACAGTAGTATTACTACAATACTCAGGTAGTTGTTCCAGGTCCTGTTTCTTTCCCTTCGTTATGCTCTACAACTCTTCCTTCCCTCATCTTATTCTTTGCCCCTCTGCATTTGAATTAAGCAGCTTCCCTTCCTTTCATGCTGCGTGAATTCCAGGATTAGGATACCACAATTATAACAACTTAGCCACAATTCTTCTGTTGTTGGGGACTGTTATTTTGGTAGGAAATAGAAACTCTAGTGAAGGTCCTGCTAAGTTCCTCAGTTTATGTACGCCAAATATCTTGGTAGTTTGGTAGATATGCATTGTAGTGTGCTGATTTCTTGGTAGCAAAACAACTGCAAATACAATAAACTCCCTGCACCAAAGCATGGAGGAACTAGAGCTTCTTAATTAAGCAATTATATGCAGTATATATTTTTAACATGCTTTTAAAAAATGTATATTTTCCTCAAAGTTTCCTGGGGGGAAAAAAAGTTTCTTGGGAAATAGCTCAATCATTTTCAGTGAAACCTTCCTAAAAATGCAGTTCAAGGCACTGCTTGAAAAGGCTGCTTGAAAAACTTCAGCCTAAGTAGATTAAGGTGGACAAAGTTAAAAATTACAAAAAACAGGCTCTTGCTGTGGAAAATGTTGATAATCTTTTCTATACGCATGGCTATCTGTTATTTGTTTTAAAAGTTCTTGTACAGGAAGCTTCAACATTTTAAATAAAAGTGCATTGACACTAAAATTAACCTAATTCTCACCCTCCATTTCCAGTCTTTCTCTGTAAAAGGTTTAAAAGCTGTGGTCTCAAGTCCTGACTTTATTGTTTATGAACTTATTTGAGGCTTATGTGCTTGAATATAACTTAAAGTTTATGTATTTGATGTTTGTCAGGATATGACAAGGATATGTTTGGTAATGAAAATCTGTCCTGATTTAGCAAATTTATAAATCTGAAAAATCTGAATGTACATAATATCTGTAGACATTTTAGTCTTTAATATTTCATATGTATTGAATATGTTTGAGCTTAATGAAATAATTATTGAAATAATGGAAAATATAGATGAAATATATGTGGAGAGTTGGGGCTGGAACAAATGACCTGGACTGGTAAAGGCTGGGAAAAGGACAGCTGGAAAGCAGTGAGTTAATGGTGTAATTTGGTGCAGATATAGCTTCCCACTCACTGCACAGTTGGAGCACAAGAAAAGAAACACAAATTTTTAATCTATCATACTGCTGCGGGAGAACAACTTGTCACTGTGACCCAGTATTCAGTTACTAGAAGTGCCAGAAGTCTCAGCTGTTGTCTGGGTGTTATTATGATGCCACCTGCTGGGATATTTTTTGAGATTGCACTCAAATACACCAAAACCTGAATGAGAAGAAAATAATAAACATATAATTAAAGACTTTAACAACAAACATGCAGAAGGCTAAGGAACTAAGTGTTACAAGCAACCTATTTCTGACTTTTCATAATGTTTAAGTATTTAGCTTTGCAGTGCTATTAACATTTTGTTTGTGTAAAATAGGTGAAATATAGAAAAGAATTTTGATATTAGGCTTAATTCTATTTTTATAGGTTGTGCAAATCCACTTGGGGTCACTGTTCTATATACAATAAGAATCCACCTCTAGGATTTTCTTTTAGAAAATTGTATATGCAGCTAGATGAGGGCAGTCTCACCTTTAATGCCAACCCTGATGAGGTAAGTGAACTGTTGCTGACAGTAATAAATAATTAAAATGACTGTGATTTTGTTTAATAATTATATAGAAGCCAAGTTTTAATAGATGTTTGTTTTACTGCAGGACTGGTAAATACTAAATTACAGCCCTATCCTGGTCTTTTTTGCCTATGGTATCTTTGCACATCATTTACATGGCTTGCCTCGTAAGCACTCTGCACAGCAGTCTGACCTATGGATGCCAGAAATTCATAACCACATATTGACAAAGCAACAAGGGGCAGATCCTGCTGAAGACACAGTGGTCAATTTAGAAAGGATTAAAATATGCTCACATAAATTAAAATACCAAAATGCTACTTTAAAGTATTGGTTTGATCCTGCCTCAGTTGACTTAAGTAAAGCAGGATGAAGTATAAAGAAACACCAATTAATTCTATAACTATTAGGTTATCTTGTAAAGCATTTTTTAAATATTTCCACTGTCAATGTGCAAAATATTGTCTATGCTAATGTAATCAAAGCAAATGCCAAAAAAAGCAAATATACACACACACAATTAGTATTATTAAAAATATGTACTATTGAACTGGCCTACATAGTAGTCTGATTTGATTTTTTTTGGATGTTTGTTCTGCATAAACATAATACCTCTTCATAGTATATAACACCATATATTTATTTCCAAAAAAATCCCATATAGAACTAAAAGGTTTCTATGTATTAATTCATGTAACTAACTGGAAAAGTCAGTTTCTGCTTTCTCTCTGTCACTTATCAAAGAAGAAAAAAATTTGACAGTAGACAATTATTGCCTGGGAGATAAGCAGCTAAAGCCAAAGTGATGAATGGAATCTTACATGTACAAAATCAGACCCCTCCTTTTTCAAGTTTGCTAGGAGAAGATAGTACACAGTACTGAACAAAAATAAGTATTAACTTCCTACATATACACAAGGAAGTGGTAATTGAATAAATCCAAAATAGGAAAAGGATTAAGAGGCATGGAAAGATATATTTCTGGAGCCAGTAGTTCATATTGCTGATATGATACAGAAAACGAACTTGTGACTGCAGGGTGAAATAAATGAAGCAATTATATGAATCATTACAATAATGTGACTTTGTTTATACTCTTGACTCTTGCTTTATCTCATGTTTTGCTTGATAAAGAGACCCACTACTCTTATTATTAATCACAAAATACAGTTTTTGGTAATTTCTCTGGTATAGTGCTGCCTTGTACTGCAATACACTGTCAGTAGTTTGCCACTCAAGAGTGATTAGCATTGATTTCCAATAGGATTTTAGTGAATTTAGTATTAAATGTGAACGTTATTTTTAAAAGAATTCAAGATGAGCAAATTAGAGCTATAGAGTAGCCTAAATTAGGTATTAAATCTGTTATGCTGCATTTGCTTCTCCTGGGTTCATTTTGGTTATGCTGTAACAATGGAAGTATGAACAGTGTGCTTCAGGCCTAGCGAGAGGCTGGAATACCAGGGTATCTCCTAAGGGCTTCTGTTCCTCTCTCCCTGTGGAGCACCATAGCCTGGCAGGAATCATTCAGGGCCTGAATTTAAGGAGAATTCACAAATACCATTGCTTTTCTTGTTTACAACTGTGATGTTGGCAGAATTATTATTATAAGGACACTGTGACTGGAATATATGATATGACATTCCACTATGACAAATTGTGTCTCCGAATTTCCTGCCAAACTCTGCTTTACATTTGATAACAGACCTGATCAAAATACTATAAAAGTAAGAATACTTACAGCCACAGGAGCAAGATTCTCCAAAGGACACCGCCCATGTCATGAAAATGGGTAACCAGGCTCCACAGCACCAGCTCCAGAGCTAGCGGTGGCTCACGGGGTAGGGGAGAGCATCTACACACTTTGTGGTAGGATTCTCTGGTTAGCCATTGTTGTGTGCATGGCATTGTGATATCTGCTGTAATTTAATGTCTTGGTTGTGTGCATGAGCTTGCATAATTCATAGYAGGTGCTCACATCCTGATGAAAGGATATGCCTAATCACATTATGTATAATTTGAAAAAACATCCAGTGCATGTTTGGTTTCTGATTTGGAGCTCTTTTTTTCATATGACAGCACCATTGTAGCCAAGATTTGAGGGGGGTGGGGGCTGTAGTTGTAGTATCAAGACTTGAATATGAAAATTATTTGTGTGTAATCTGCCTACATGGTCTCAGCTGTATTTTATTCTAGTGTATTGTGTATGTGAAGTGTTTATCATGCAGTGCTCATTCTCTATCACATAGGCTTATGACTCAGAGTTTGTAAGCAACCGTAAGTTATTTCCAACTGTTTTGTATGCTGTTTCTGACTCCCTATAAAATATACTTCAAGTTTATTACATGGGGTTATGTTATGACTTATAATTGGAATTGAAGGTGGAATAGATAATACATTTGTCAAGAAAGGAGATCTAATTTCTGTTTCATTCCTAATGATAGCAGTTCTAACCAATTCTGTTTAATAGCATTTATTTTTATGGATCTAGTGAAATTTGGACTGCACTGAAACTCTCAGACTTTAATGAGATCAGGATTTTCTTCACATAATATACTRATTTAATAAAATACAGCAAGCAGAGACATGCTTATACTAAGCCTGGTTTTCCACTTTCCTAATTGTCTCATCAATTACCTTAGTTTTTGTCAGGGAGGTGAGTTTTCTGTCCTTTTCTTGGTTATAAATGAATTTTTAGAGACTTACATAAAGAAACCTTAACTGGCTTTTAATTATGGATGGTCTGCAGATGGTAGAATATTTACTGTGCTGTGTATTTCTAACCAGATTTTTGTAGAAGGTCAACAGCTTGTGACATAAATAGAAAACTTACCTTTTTCTGTAGAGAACAAGCAGAGTTTGAGATGCATTGATTTATTTCTCCTAAGACTATTAAAAGTATGTGTATGTGGGAGGGAGAAGGAATTGTTCCGTGTGATTTATGTAAAAAGTGGGAATGGATCAGACAGCTGAATCCTTCAGAAAACTCTACATTTAAATCAGATAACATTAATCTTGTAAATTATCAGTTCTGTAAGCTGCGTAACGTGAAAAGTATTTCTGCATTTAAAAGATTCCGTCACAAGTGTGTACTCACAGAATCACAGAATGGTTGAGGTTGGAAGGGACCTCTGGAAATCATCTAGTCCATCCCCCCTGCTCAAGCAGGGTCACCTAGAGCACCTTGCACAGGATCGTGTCCAGGCGGGTTTTGAATATCGCCAGAGAAGGAGACTCCACAACTTCTCTGGGCAACCTGTTCCAGTGCTCTGTCACCCTCACAGTGAAAAAGTATTTCCTCATGTTCGGATGGAACTGTCTGTGTTTCAGTTTGTGCCCGTTGCCTCGCGTCCTGTCGCT
>NW_020448918.1:3331-4678 GCF_003343035.1 Apteryx rowi | reverse complement strand
CCGGCGTGGGCGCGCGGCACGGAGCGGTCCCGGCCTCGCGCCGGCCGCGGGGCGGAAGCAGGAAATGGGCGATATGCGAGCAGAATTGCTCCTAATCTAATTAGGATGTTTCGGCGAGTTTTCCTCGAGGCATCTGCGGCTCCTTAACCCCGTCGGCTCCATGGCGGCGGCGGCGGCCGCGAGACGCCCCGCGCGAGCCCCTGCCCTCTCCCGCAGTCACCACGGACCCGCCGGCGGACGTGCACGTGAGCCGCGTGGGCGACCTGGAGGACCAGCTGAGCGTGCGCTGGAGCTCGCCGCCGGCGCTCAAGGATTTCCTCTTCCAAGCCAAGTACCAGATCCAGTACCGCGTGGAGGACAGCTCGGAGTGGAAGGTGGGTCGGGGGGCTCCCGGTGGCACCCCGGGCCGGTGGCACCCACCCACCCACCCACCCACCCTCCTCGGCCCCGCAGGTGGTGGACGACGTGGGCAACCAGACGTCGTGCCGCCTGGCCGGGCTGCGACCCGGCACCGTCTACTTCGTCCAAGTGCGCTGTAACCCCTTCGGCATCTACGGCTCCAAGAAAGCCGGCATCTGGAGCGACTGGAGCAACCCCACGGCCGCCTCCACCCCCCGGAGCGGTGAGCGCGGGGGCTCCCGGCCCCCCTCCCGCGGATCCCGCCTGCGGCCCCCCCCCGGCGCGCGGCTCCCCCCTTCCCCGCGCGCACACGGGACGTGCGGAGCGGCTGTTCCCCGCTCCGTGCCCGGCACCTGGATTTCTTGCAAAGGAGCCAATTCGGAGCTCTTGTTTCCCAGCAGGGAGCCGGAGCGCCGCTCGTTTCCCCACCTCCCGGCGCGGCGCTCGCCGCCGTTATTTGCGCCGGGGGCTCGGYGCCGGGTCCCCGCGCCGGGGGGGGCGAGCGGCGGTGCCCACCGCCGCCACCCTGACCCCGCTGTCCCCGCAGAGCGGGCGGCGGGCGGCTGCGAGCCCAAGGGCGGCGAGCAGAACACGACGCTGCGGCGGGAGCTGAAGCAGTTCTTCGGCTGGGTGAAGAAGCACGCCTACGGCTGCTCCAACCTCAGCATCAAGCTCTACGACCAGTGGCGCGTGTGGCTGCAGAAATCGCACAAAACACGGAACCAGGTAGGTAAGGACCCTTTTCGCACTTGTTTCTCTTCTCCCCGCTCCCGGCGCGGTGGCGGCACGGGGGGGGGGGATGCTCGGGGCTGGAGGGATGTTCGGGACTGGGGCACCCATGGGGGGATGCTCAGGGCCAGGGAGGGTACAGAGGGATGCTCGGGGCTGGGATTCCCACGGAGGGATGCTGGGGACCGGGGCACCCATGGGGGGATGCTCGGGGCTGGG
>NW_020448918.1:0-1117 GCF_003343035.1 Apteryx rowi | reverse complement strand
CAGGCCCGGCAGCTTAACCCCTCGCTCACGCTGGGCTTTTTGGATGCGTTGGGCGGTTTTTTTGTTGTTTTTTTTTTTTTTCCCTTTGGTTCGTTTGCAAGCCCGGGGTCTCGGGAAGTAAATCATCTCCTGTCTGTTGCTAAAATAGGACACAGGTGTCTGGTGCGGCGCRTCCCGTTGCCAGCTGGAGCTCATCAGCCGCCTGCCGGGGCCGCAGGCAGCGAGCGGCAGCTGCTCTCCCCCAGCAGCCTCTTCCCGCGAGGATGCAGAAACGGGGACGCGGCGGCGGTGGCACGGCCCGCGGCTGCTTTAGGGCGGCTTTGGGCATCCCCCGGCCTGCGACGCGGCAGCATCGGCACGGCGCCGGGCGCACGGGTGGGAGGGGATGGGGAAACCCTCCGGGAACGGCCGCAGCGCTGCGGGGCGCAGCCCGGCCCTTGCCCGCACTCACTCCTCGAAGAGCCGGTACGCCTCCACGCGCTCGCCCTGCAGAGCGTAGAAACGCCGCAGCAGCGCCTTCACGGCGTCGTCCGTCTGCGGGGAGAGAGGGGAGACGGTGGCGGCCGCTGTGGCACGACGGCAGCAGGCAAAATCCCGCGTCCGCCCAGACTTTCGCAGCGGATGCGGGTCCGTGCTGGGTCATGCCGGCTGCTCCGCGTCCGAGCCCTGCTCCCTTGCATCCCGGCCCGTTAACGGCAGCGGGTCGTGCCTTGGTACCAGGACCTTGAGCTCCCTGCCTGAGCCCTGAGCCCGGTGCGGGGCCGGCCACGGAGGGGTTCCAGAGCTGTTCCCGCCAGATCCGAGTGGTGCCGGAGCACAGGTCCGGGATCCGGCTGGATGCGGGAGCAGGGACCGGCACCCCAGGGCCACGGGCGCACAGACCGGGAGCCACCCAAGCACGCGCACGTGGCCGGGACCAGACCGGCACTGGGACCCTCCTCAGGCGGGTGGATGCAGGTGGGACTGGCGCCGGCCCAGGCACGGTCAGATCCCACCAGAACCGGCACCAGGACCCTCTCCAGCACCGTGAGCAGGGGCTGGACTGGACCGGACCGAACCACCCCAGCCAGCACCAGGACCCCCATTGCCCCGCACACGGACCGGCACCGGGACCCCC
>NW_020448917.1:2439-5447 GCF_003343035.1 Apteryx rowi | reverse complement strand
CTCCCTAGCACTGACTCAAGGCTGCTTGACCTGCCCTAATCAAGGGCCACCTGGATCAAAGGCCCCAACTCCCTCTGGTCAGGGGCAGAGGTCTCACACCCAGCCATGGGCTGATCGTGCCCCTGGGACAGCTGGGTCGGGGGCTCTGCCAGCTTTGATGAGCTTACTGGGGGACACCTGCCTGCCTTGTTGCTGTGCTCCTTCATGTTTATGGAGATGAGTCTTTAATCACGTAACCAAGGAGTCTCAGCATCCCACAGATATGTTCCTGAAGCAGAGATGAATCTCCCCTGCGGCAGGATAACATCCATCATAAGGAGAAAGCTGGCTGCAATGCAGAACCTCTGCCCCAGCCATAAGTAGAGCAGAAGTGGGATAATGCACAGAGATTAGCAAGTGCCTCTGCTGTCTGTGTCCGCCTCCCACCACAGCACTTCTCATGTGCAAAGGGGCCCAACAGCCATTTCTAAAATCTCTAGTGTGCTTTTACATGTTCCAGAGTAAAGAACTCTTCAAAGGAATGACAGTCAGGTGCTCCTGAGCTCATCATCTGGTAGAGTCCCACTGTAGCAATGGGGAMCAGAGGCAGGGGAGATTCAGAGAGATATTCAGGTAATTTTCTTTGGTGACAGAGAGAGATGAAAGCACATGCTGTGTTGTGTGGGTTCAAGGAGGTAGTTACTGTGCATGGGTACCTGCTCACCAGGGCTGACAGACCTCCACGGAGAGGGAGGGGATGTTCTCAGATGTGCTGTGCCAGGACGTGTTTGGAGCTGCTCTTGCAGCCTCAGCTGAGCTCAACAAAGCATCTAGCTGCTCCTCAGCTCTTTATGTGAGAGAGCAACTGGAATGTATAGAGCTGTGCCTAGGGGTGGATGAAGAGCAAGGTGAGAGCTTATGGGTAAGGATTCGAGGGCAGGCTCAAGAATGATGCATCCCTATGAGTAGGAAGTCAAGCAAAGGGGGCAGGAGACCTGCATGGATGAGCAAGGAGCTCCTGGCAAAACTCAACCAGAAGAAGGAAGTATACAGAAGGTGGAAAGGGGGACAGGCCACTTGGGAGGAATATAAGAACGTTGTCAGAGTNTATTAACCTCCTCTCAGGACTTTCTCTTTCAGAAGACCATCGGGCCTCTTCTGTGTAAAACTTCAGCATCCACAGGGTCCTGTAGCAAGGAGTTCCACAAATTGACGACACCTTTCGTGAAATAACCACTTGCCTCTGTTCTGAGCGTGATGCTTGCTAGCTTCCTCTGCTGCCCCATAGCTCCTATATCAGAACAGGCAGTGAAGAATCAGTCAAATCTTTGTCCATCCTCCACACGCCACCATGAAATGTGGAAGCAGGAAAACCTTGGACAATGGAAGTTTTATTCCAGACRTGCRGGAGAGTATTTCACTGCTCCATCAGCACCTGCCTACTTAATTTCCCACCCTCACCTGCTGTCTTTCTCTGCATCTAGAACGWCAGGGCTAGAAAAGTCTCCCTCAGTGGCAGAGCTGAGTCCCTGCTAGTCTAGGTGTGGCAGCCTATCTTTCCCGAAAAAACTGATCAGGTGTTGCCCTWGGACTACTTTTTTTCCTTGCATTTGCTGGAAGTCAGCTGCAATCCTCCCCCCTGCTCCAGTGGCTGGGAAATGACCTCCACTTTGCGCTCTCTGCATTCCTATCCAGTTTCTATCACCACTGAAGTTAAATGTGATTACACTTTTCCCTCCCTGGCGTTTGCACCCCAGTGTGTCTCTAGAGCAACAAGGCCCTCTTTTCAGCCTGGCATTTGCTAAGTGAAACAATTGATGCTCTTTTGCCCCATTCCTGAGATCAGAGCTGCRTGCCCAGTCACACCAGCAGTTTTCCTCTGAGCTGGGGGTCAGCGGCTCGAAGTGCGATGATGTGACAGCCAGAAGGACCTGCTCGGCTCTGGGCTGCATGGACAGAGACGTGACACCTTGCGGCAGAGAGGCAGCGTTGCCCAAGCACCACTCCAATGGCTTGCTGTTCTCTCGGGCACTTCATGGTCAGAAAATAATGACAAACTGGAGGGAATTCAGTGAATGGAAATTAGGGTGAATCTGCAATCACTTCATGGACCACCTTCACAAGCCTTACAGAATAGATGCAAAGGAAAGCTGCTCCAATCTAGCACCCTTGCCCAATGCAAGATCACTAAGCCTACTGGACTTTTGTCCAACTTGCTCTTYTGCACTAATAGCGAGTCCACGTCCCGGGACACTGCACTTCTGTGTTCATCAGTGCATCACTGTCTTCACCACTGGGAAATCTTTCTTAAAGCCTAGGCTGAATTCCTCTTGCTCGTTCTGATGTTTAAGCCCCTGCCTTGCCCTTTCCACAGTGGACATGTAGGACGTATTTTTCCCTTACACTTCACAGTAGTCTTCAACATGCTTCAAGACTCATTGCGACCCATTCCCTAGTCCTGCTGGTCTCCTGAGCTCGCCAGATTGACTTCACCCTATTTTCTATTCACTGAATTCCCTCAAGTCTGGTCCAGTTCTTCATCCACTTCATTAGCAGTTCACAGCTCTTGCATGGTGTCAGCTCTTCACCTGAAAGCAGGGTGGTGGAGGCACATTGCTTGCATAGCTCTGTGTGCAGTACACAGTCAGAYACATATGCACACGCACACACACACACACACACGCACACAGATTCACCAAACTTGTTATCTTGTCAGAAAAGGAGATGAGGTTTGTGTGCCAGGAGCGATTTCCCGCAAAGTCATGTTGATTGTCGTTAATTTAATTTGATTCCCATCCTTTAATCCTTTATTGACCAAATCTCCTATTAATTTCTTTGGCGTTCTGCTGGACACTGACGTCAGGCTGACCAGCCTGTAGTTAATCCCATCATCTTCCTTTCTCGCTACAGTAATGGCCCAAGGAAGCATGTCTCCAGCCACCATAGCATGCCAGGACTAATAAAGTTTGGCAGAACAGGCTAAAGACCTCCTCGGCCAGCTTTTAGACACCTTTTCCCTTGTGCAAATT
>NW_020448917.1:0-1334 GCF_003343035.1 Apteryx rowi | reverse complement strand
CTTCTGAATCCTTGCATTAATGGAGCCAGTCCCCCACCTTCATCCCGCTGCTCCTCCTCAGCCCTCAGACCTAAGGAGGGTCCTGGCTCCTCTCAGTTCAGAATACTGCCTGCAGAGTATCTCATCACGCAAGGCCAGAGATGCACTTTTCATACGCTGACCCAGAGCTATAGAGCMGCAGACTTGTTGCTCGTGCCTGCACTTTCCAGATAAAACCTCTCATTGCTGGGGGATCTGACCTGTCTGAGCCCTTTCCGGGTGAATCCTGGATTGCAGGAGAGGAAGATTCTTGCACCCAGGGGTGCCACCTTGCTCAGGATGCTGTGACATGCGGACTGGGCCTGTGAATCCTGCTTAGAAGCAGCTGGCTGGCTCAGAGAGGGCTCAGAGAAGTCTGCGAAGCAGCTGATCTACTGGCAGCAAGACCTTGCCCCRCTCAGGACACTCATACCTACGGCATGCTKTCTTGCAGGCCTCTAAGACAYGCTAGATTTAGCTGTTTGGGAAAGTGTGGTCATTACAAGAAGACACGCGAGTAGTAAATATTCCCAAACCACTCAGTGTTTACTTTCGCCACTAYGTGGTGTGGAGACCCGGATCRTGCACCTCCCCACTTTGCTTTCCTCACCCAGCTTGTGCAATCTGTTGGATTGACAGAGTCCTTTAAAGAGTTCAGGACGTGTTCTCCCCATCATCGTCATCTGCTTATGGCTCTTCCTCCAGACTGTGGGCATTYCTCTGCCCAGCTCTTCCCAGTACTCTGCAAAACAGCTGGTGAGAGACCATTTTTCTGCTTGGAGCGACTCACCTGTATGCATTACTAGGTGACCAAATTACTTATCGAATGCTCAGTTACTGTCATCACCTACAAACCTGGAAAAGCTGGTCTGTTCTCAGAGAGGGTCAGCTTTCTGTGCAAGAGAGGCCTCTGCGTGGCTAGAGGACCTGCAATGTGTGACAATCCTCCATTGCTAGCCCTGTTAGTCTAGCAGGAAATAAAAAAGACAACATAGAGGAACATTGCCCAGTCAAAAGAGAGTGTGTGTATTGACATAAAAATACACGAAGCCCTAAACTGCTGCTTTCAATTATCACAGGAACATTCATGGCACTGGGAACATCTCAAAACTCAACTGTGGTGGCTCACTTTTCTGTATCACCTGGAAAATGAGCGGGAAATGTTACCCTGATATTTGCCCCATCCCAGATACCCCTTGTCACAGAGTAGGGTCTGATGTGGTCATTAAAGCTAACGAGTCCTCTGCCCTCCCAGGTCTCTGTACACAGAGTACATTCAGTGGGGATGAAACCGGTGTCTTCTTCTTGAGGAATAC
>NW_020448916.1:2662-4512 GCF_003343035.1 Apteryx rowi | reverse complement strand
CAGGGGTGCTTTGAAGAGTTTTGGGTGAAGAGACGGGAAGAGTGTCCTTTTTCCTGGATGGCAGGAGAGCCGAGGGCAAGGGGGCAAGCAAGATGGAGGACTGCTGGACTGACACTGTCAGCCCACACYGCAATTCCTTGTGCCCAGCACTTCTGGGGCTCTCCACCAAGGGTAAGGGCTTCCGGAGCTCCTTCCTGAGGTGTTGCACAGAGACTGTTAACTGCAAAAACTGCGGTGGATCCTGGGATGTGGGAGTGGCTGGACAGTGCCGGGGGCTGCCACAAGAGCCCTGCCTGAGGGTCCCGCCTGGCTCAGGGGACAATGTGGCAGCCAGAACTCCTRGGTCCTGGGGCTGGGGCTGCCCTGAGCCCCAAGGTTCCTGTCAGGCTGGCTCCATCCCCTCATGGCAGGGGGAAATCCAGGGCCAGGTTTCCCTGGGAGTCCCCCTTTGGGATCTGGCTCTGGCAGGAAAGGGGTCCTGCGTCCTGGAGSCTGGGGTGTCCTGCAGCTCCTGTGGGGCTCTCAAGAGCCTGCTGGAAATGCCCATGTTGGAAATGGATCCTTCACCTTGTAATAACCCCAAGACATCTACTTCTTTGGGAAAACCTCTGCTCCTTCCCTGTGGATCCTTTTACGTTTCCAACTTGGCAGAGCATGTTTTGGGCTCAGAGATGTTGTCCTCAGACGGCTGCAGCCCCTGTCCTCCTGCAAAYKGRRGTCAGACCTSTGCACCCAAAAGACAGCCTSTTTGGGGGAGCAGCTTGGAAACAGTTGGGGGTGCCATCACCACGCCAGAAGTCCCTGCGGCAGAGCCCAGCCCCGGCAGGGCAGCAGCCAGGCCCTGGGGCCCCACAATGCCCGGCCATATGGGGCCCCGGGGTGAGGCAGGGAGGCCGCTCAGGAGCTGGCTCAGCCTTGGGGCAGGGCAAGGGCAGCTGCAGGCAGCAGCAGCCATGTGGCCGGGGTGTGGGCAGGGAGGTCACGGCTGTCTGTGAGAGCTGTGCCAGGAAATCCCCAGTGTCAAATCAGTTCTGTGTCAGCAGCTGACAGGCCAGCAGGAGGCACGTGGCTTGGCTGGTGAGGATGAGGTCACTTCTGTCCGAGGACCTGATAGGCCAGCTGCAGGAAGAAGGCTTGGATGTTGCTGGTGAGGTCACTTCTGAGTGATGAACTGATTGGCTAGCAGCAGAGCTGTGGCTAGAAAGGTGCTTGTGAGGTCACTTCCAGCTGAGCAGTTGATGGGGCAGTAGCAGGTCCATAGCTGGGACATGTGCTTTGGAGATCACTTCTGCCTGAGCAGCTGATAAGCCAGGATTTGTCTCATGGCTGGGGAAGTTATAGTGAGGTAGCTGCTGTCTCAGACGCTTTTAGGCCAGTGAAGGACACATGACTGTGGTGGTGACCGTGAGGTCATCTCCTTCTGAGTCCCTGATAGGCCAGCAGCAGGCCCCGGGCTGGGAAGTTCCCTTTGAGGTCACTGCTGGCAGAGCAGCTAGACGGTCAGCAGCTGGCACATGGCTGGGAATTGACTCTGAAGTCACTCCTGTCCCCGCAGCCTATAGGCCTGCAGCAGGCACATGGCTATAAATGTGCCTGTGAGGGGCCTTCTGTGTGAGAAGCTGGAAGGCCAGCAGCAGGCTGTGACGTGCGGAATGTGCTTGTAAGGTCAGTTGTGTGTTCAGTATGTGATAGGCCACTAGGATGCCCATTTCTGGGAACTGACTTGGAGGTCATTTCCCCCAGAGCAGCAGGGAGGCCAGCAGCAGGCACGTGGTGGGGAAATGGTTGTGAGCTCACCTCTGTCTCAGTGCCTGATAGACTATGTGGCGGCACGTTGCTGGGAAAGCTGT
>NW_020448916.1:0-1287 GCF_003343035.1 Apteryx rowi | reverse complement strand
TGAGCCAGGGATGCTGGCAGCCTGCTGCCTTCTGTGCGCTGAGGTTCGGGCCTTGAGTTTCCTCAGCTCTTGCCAGGATGTGCAGGCAGGGTGCTAACTAAAGGCCAGGGAGTGTTTCTGCTTGCTCTGAGATGCAAACCTAGCCTGCTTTTTCCCTGCTTTCATCTCATTTACTTTTCCTAGTAAGAGCTTTCCTCTGCAGCATTCTTTGCTGAGGGAGGAGGGGGCTGTGAGAGTTACTCATTGCTGGCTGAGTGTTAGCATGCTGGAAGCTCTTTGGAGGTGTGAAGGCCTAGTGGAGAGGTGGTCTTTGGAGATGGGCAGGTATGTTCTTGGCAGTGACTTCTAAGGGAGACTGATGCCTTCTTGTGCACAATCTCCCTAGACAAGGAGTCCCTTTGAGTAGGCAAGGCAAGGCCAGAGTGCCCTGCAAAGGATGCGCAGCCCAGGTCACTCTTCCTTCCCATTGCTGTCTCTGCAAGTTCCTCCACCATCCTGCTGTAACTTGACCTGATTGTGCCGCAGCAGGGCAATGAGAGAGCAGCACACRTGCAGACATCAGTGTGCTAGGTGTGGTGTCATTAGGTACTGCCACTGCTGCCACGGGCAAAGAGTGGATTTTTTGCCAGATCCTTGGGTGGGTGTGAGGAGCCCCACCTAGCTCTAGATGCATTGCTGCAATTAGCTGGAGCCAAGGGAGTGGTGGTGAGCACAGCCATCCTCCAACAAGGCTCCCGGCTTTTGGGGAGGGCATTGTAGAACCTGACTGCTTGAAGCACGTGACCCTTGGCATGTTCTACCTGAGCACTTTTAGAGCTGCCCCTCCTTTTTTGAGGGGAGATTCCTAGAGCTTTTGCATTGTGACCACTCTTTTTCTCCAACTCGTGCCCCCTGAGGCCCTCATGGCATAGTCTCCCTGCAGCCCTGAAAAAAAACAGGTACCATGATTGGAGCATTGGGGGTCAAGACCTTTCTAAAGAAAGAGAGAGCAGTGGTCCTTCCTGCAGTCTGCCCCCTGGTGCTGGTTTAGAGGAGAGACCATTGTACCAAAAAAATGACTGACAAGCTTTGCTCTGCCACTCCCCAAGCTCCTTCAGTGGGTCACTTTGCTGGTGCTGTCGGACTCTCCCTGTGCCATGCCATGTGGGACCCTGGAGACCAAGCCTTCTCTGGCTTGTCCATGTGCACAGGTCATGAGGCATGCGTTGACTAACTGTACATCTATATAAATATATACACTCACATAGAGTAATTTCTGTAGTGCATGCATACGGTGCTGCCAGTCAA
>NW_020448915.1:3519-4553 GCF_003343035.1 Apteryx rowi | reverse complement strand
GACACGGCAGCATCCGCGGGGGCCGGCCGGCGGTCCCTCCGTCCCGCTCCGGAGTGGGGGGACGCGCGGACATGGCAGCATCCTCGCGGGCCGCCCCGTCCATCCCTCCGTCCCGCTCCAGAGCGGAGGGATGCGTGGACACAGCGGCATCCGCAGGAGCCAGCCGGCGGTCCCTCCATCCCGCTCCGGAGCGGGGGGACACGCAGACACCGCGGCATCCTCGCGGGCCGCCCCGTCCTTCCCTCCATCCCGCTCCGGAGCCAGGGGACGCGCGGACACGGCAGCATCCCCGCGAGCCGTCCGTCCATCCCCCCGTCCCGCTCCGGCTCCGTGCCCGCGCGCCCGCCCTCCCTCCCGCAGGCCCCCGCGGCACCTTTGGCGCCCTGGCCGGCGGCGCGGCTCCAGGTGAGGATGTTGCCCTCGGAGTCGCCCGTCAGCACGTCGCCGGCCGCGTCGAAGATGAAGCATTGGATGAACTTGGGCTTCTTGTACTTCTGTGGGGCGACAGAGGCAGCGGGGAGACGCGGCCCGGGATGCTCCCAGTGCGGCTCCTGTCCCGGCTCCCAGCCCAGTTCCCATCCTGGCTCCCATCCCGGCAGCTCCCAGCCTGGTTCCCAGCCTGGCTCCCATCCCAGCTCTCGTTCTGGCTCCTGTCCCGGCTCCTGTCCCAGGATGTCCCCATCCTGCTCCTGCCCTGGCTCCCATCCCGGTGCCCTTCCCAGTGGTTCCCGTCCTGGAATGGCCCCATCATGATGGTTCCCATCCTGGCTCCCATCCCAGTTCCTGCCTGGTTCCTGTCCCAGTGGCTCCCATCCCGGCTCCAGCCCCGCGGCAGCAGCTCACCCCGAAGACGCCCTGCTTCTTGGTGAGCGCCGCCCCGCTCCAGGTCCAGAAGTAAACGTGGGATTTGCCGCCGGTGACGATGCTGCCGCTGTCCTGGGGGTTGAACTCCACCGTCAGCACCGACTCGTTCGTGCTCTGCGGGGGGCCGGGAGTCAGCGTCCGGGGGGCCCAGGAGTCCGGGGGGCCCAGGC
>NW_020448915.1:0-1037 GCF_003343035.1 Apteryx rowi | reverse complement strand
CACAGCTCCTTGCGGGGGCCCCGCAGGGCCGGGCTGGGGGCCGCAGCGGCGCCGGCGCTTCCCGCCTCGGCCGGGGGCTCCGGGGGGGGCTCCGGGGAGGCCGGGGGGGGGCAGGGGGGGGACCCCGGCGGTGCCGGCTCCGTGGGGCCCCCCCGGCACCCGCCGCCCCCCGGTGCCTCCAGCTCCGTCTGCGTCGCCACGCTGACGGCGGGGCTGTGGGGGGGCCCCGCGCTGCGGACGAAGCGGACGTGAGTGGGGCCAGGCGGCCGGGGGGGTCGGGGGGGTCGGGGAGGCCGGGGGGGGCCGTACCTGGGGGTGCTGCTGAGGGGCGGCACATGCCCCATGGCGGGGTCTGCATCCGCGTCCGCGTGGGGCTCCAGCACGGCGCCGGCTGCGTCTGTGGATGAGGAGAGATGTCAAACCCCGAGAGCCAGCAGCACCCCCCCGCTGGGGCCCAGGCGTCCGGGCGCCCCCTCACCCCGGGGCCCAGGCGTCCGGGCGCCCCTCCTCACCGGGGGGCAGCGGCAGGTGCCGCTCGCAGAGGCCGAGTCTCCGCAGGGCGTCCGCCAGCGCCGCCTTCACCAGCGTCAGCTCCTGCTCCTGCGTCCGCAGCCGCTGCTCCAGGGCCGCCAGGGGCTCGGGGGCCGCGATGCCATCACCTGCGCCAGGGGGACGGGCAGGGGACAGCACGGGGACGGAATGGCAGGGGGACGGGGACGGGGACAGGAAGGGGACGGGGACGGGACGGGGACACGGATGGGGACACGGGTGGGGATGGCTCAGCAGCAGCCCGTAGTGGGCTCACGTGCTGCTGCCCAGGTGTCCGGGTGCCCCTGCTCCACCCCACGGACCCAGGCGTCCGGGTGCCACTCCTGCCCCGTGGGGGGGGCCCAGGCGTCCGGGTGGGTGCTCGTGGCTCGGGCAGGAAGCTGCCCCCCCCCGCCCCCCCGCGGGGCCCAGGCATTCTCGGGGGGGGGGCAGCCTGGGGCTCAGGGTGTGCAGCAGGACGCCCCCCCCCCCACAGCGGCATGCCCGGG
>NW_020448914.1:2865-4613 GCF_003343035.1 Apteryx rowi | reverse complement strand
GCAGCCTTCCAATAGCTACAAGGAGGTCACCAAGAAGATGGAGCCAGGATCTTCACCATGGTGAGTGGTGGGAGACCAAGCAGCAATGGGCATAAGTTGAAAGAAGAGAGGTTCATGCAGGAGATAAGGAGAAGCTTTTCCACTTAGAAGATGGTCAAGCATTGGAACTGTTTGCCCAGAGAGGCTGTGCAGTCTCCTCCCTTGGAGGTTTTCAAGACCTGACTGGATCAAGCCCCGAGCAACATGGCTGACCACAGAGCTGACCCTGCTATGAGCAAGGAGATTGGGCTAGGAACCTCCTGAGTGAGGTCCCTTCCACCCTGATGGAGTTTGTGATTCTTCCCCCTATGGGTCTTAGCTTGTTGATGTCAGGGAAAGCACATGGGTTCCCCGTGACAGTGGAAGTAGGTCAGCTTTCTTGTCCTCCTCCACTCAGAATGGTTCAGATGCAGGGCTGCTTGGAAGGAATCCCCAAACGGTCTTGATCAATCCTTTGCTTCACTTTTAATTTCCTTTTCTGTTTTTTTCTTTTCCCCCTTCTAAGCTTGTGTCTTCCACCATCCTTATCCCCTCCCATACAGTCAGACCACACCTGCTTACCCTTTCCCCATTGATGCTGCTTTGTGTTTGTTTGTTTGTTTTGACACAGAGGAACTTCAGTCCTGAAGGACCTTCAGAAACTTGGGTGATTTGGACAACAGGCACCTCATAAGTTTTACAAGAGAAGTGTCAAGTCCTGTGCCTTGGAGGGGAAGAACCACACCCAGGAGGAGAGGTTGAGGGACCTGGGCTTCTTTGTCCTGCTGAAGTGGAGGTGAAGGGCAGGAGAGTAGTAACCTGTGAGTGCTTGAAAGGTGGTTTCAGAGATGATGGAGCTTTTCTTGGTAGTGGGAAACAGCATGAGAAGGGGAAACAGCCACAAACTGCAGCTCATGGGTTTCAGATGTGACTTCAGGAAAAGGGAATGTCACCTGAAGGGTAGAGATGTGGTGCTACAGGTCACCCAGAGGGAGTCTGTGATCAGCCCCTGGCTTTGTGTTTCAAGGATGTGGCAGAACACAACTACCCCTCCCCCCCCACACACATCTCAGGCCCAAAGCGTGGCAGAGAACAACTACCCCCCTCCCATCTCAGGCCCAAAGTGTGGTGGAGCACAACTATCCACCACCCCCCCACACACACACGCACCTTATCTCAGGCCCCAGCTGACCACAAATAACTGACAGTGCCCAGGGCTGACCAGAAGGAACTAGGCGATACTGGTTGCAACTGGTGAGGCCAGAAACAGGCATGAAATCAGCAAAAAGATATATTTTCCCCAACACAGCATGAGGTCAGCAAAAAAGGTACATCTCCACACCAACTATTGTATGACCATGAGTCAAACTCCGTGGCCATAAATAGCACTGCAGCCTAGAGCCCATTGAGCTCTGCTGCATGGCAGCGGGCTGCACGGTGGTGAATCTCCCCTTGAGTTGGGATGCCTCTCAAGGTTACTCGCCTGGAGTTAAGGGAACCTCTGACAAGAAGCCTTTGGGTGGTAAGAAACCGAGACTCAGGCACTAACAAATGTGCAGTAGGATTTGCTTGCTCTGACTACACTGTATGGCCATCTTCAATAAACTTGTTTGCCATAAACCCAGAGTTAATGCCCTCCCTGCCCCTGCAACAGGCCATATACACACACTACAGCACAGCAGGACAGTGTGGAAGTGAGGCGAGCAGCCCTGAAAAGCGAAAGTCCTGCT
>NW_020448914.1:0-1035 GCF_003343035.1 Apteryx rowi | reverse complement strand
TGGCATTTCTGCTGTGAGTCCTGTGATGAAAGAATTCACTGTCACTTGGTGCAGAGTGAGGACAGCTAGTCTGTCTATTAGCCT
This sequence comes from Apteryx rowi, assembly GCF_003343035.1. Classification (NCBI taxonomy): domain Eukaryota; kingdom Metazoa; phylum Chordata; class Aves; order Apterygiformes; family Apterygidae; genus Apteryx; species Apteryx rowi. The sequence continues at coordinate 951 of NW_020448914.1, read as the reverse complement.
TGATCCCAGCTGTCCTCTGTTCCCACCTCTTTGAGCTGGAGGATGATCACACTCATATGTTGCCCTAAAAAGAAACAAGCTGCTGCTGAGAGCAGAGGAGTTGTTTCAAACTGCAGGTCTCCAAACCTCTCTCCCTTTCTCAGCTCACCAGAGGGAGGTCTCCACACTCTCCTTCTAGCCAGGGACACACAGGGCTCTTTTCAGCTGCCCCTATACAGCTGCCCACCACCATTTCCATAGTCTTCGCATCTCTGCAGCTTCTTCATGGGTCTCTCAGACAGCACAGAGATGCTATGAGACAGCTGTGCCCTTCTGGAGGGCAGCTTGCAGTCTGGCAGAATGCCATAGGGTCAAATGTCCTAAGGATGGTCTCCCTTAAGGAGAGTCTGCTCTTTTCCCAGCCCCATGGACTACATTTCCTGGAGCCCCACAGGTCAGAAGGGGGTTGGGGCAACCTCCCTCCCATGCAGACCCCTCTGTTGCACAACTCACAGGGTCAGTGTCAGAACTGCAGCTGAACCCCCCCAACCCCAGGGAGCCCGAGAGAAGAGCAGGAGCAGCATGCACAGGAGGGGAAATAAGGAGCAACACCATGATCCTGCTGCCAAGGGAGGCAAGGAGACAGGGACAGGCAGGCACTCCGGAGAGTCTTCACCTTACCCAGATGGGCATGCGGCCTTGCAGACAGCAACATCGCAGGGCAGTCACTGTCAGCCCCTTCGTTGGGCAGCATGAAATGGGCCCATGGCAGGTGAGATGCCCCTCTCCTCTGCCAGAGGTCTGGCTGCAGAGGAGGTGGCTCATGCCCTGGACTCCATGGCTGTCAGGGCAGAGGCTCTGCTGGGTAGGAGAGGAGACGTGGGGGGCTTGCTCAGAGGAAGAGGGTGTCTGCACCAGAGGGACTGCCCATGACTTGCCCAAATCCATCCTCCCATGATGATTCTGTTTGTT
>NW_020448913.1:2588-4631 GCF_003343035.1 Apteryx rowi | reverse complement strand
AGTGCTTCTATAATATTTGGGTGTTTCATTTTCATTGTGCTGTCCTACGTGCAGATCTTCACTGCTGTGCTGAGGATCCCCTCTGAGCAGGGCCGGCACAAAGCCTTTTCCACGTGCATCCCTCACCTGGCCGTGGTCTCCCTGTTTGTCAGCACTATCATCTTTGCCTACCTGAAACCCCCCTCACTCTCCTCCCCAGCTCTGGATCTGGTGGTGGCTGTTCTGTATGCGGTGTTGCCTCCAACACTGAACCCTCTCATCTACAGCATGAGGAACAAGAAGCTCAAAGATGCCCTGAAGAAAGTGATTTCATGGGCATTTTTCAGCACTGGTAACATTGTCATTGCTCTCCACAAATGACTCCCCCTGTGGCCCGTACCAGAACTGAGCGTTGTTTGTTCACTTTATTTATATCATGACTATTATTACTGTTGTTATTATTATTTGTCACCATTTTGCTACACAAATGCTTGGATTCATTCCACCTTCACTGAGACTGCTCTGTCTCACCTGGTGCCCATATAAAGTTGTGTCCAACACTGGGTCAGAGCTGACTCCCTAACAGTAGCTCTCTAATAAAACAGGTTCTTCCAGGTGCACTGCCTGAAGGCTGGGCTCTTCCTCCAAAGCTGCTGTCCCTTTTGCCATGTCCCCAGCTCATTTCCTTGAGGCAATCTTGCCACCCTGCATGCTGGTCCTTACCCCAAATGTCACCCCCAGACAAGGGTCCATGCCCAGCTGCAGGACTTGGCGTCCAGCTGTGAGCCCAGGGAGGACAAGCCCTCTCCTGGGTCCTCTGCAGGGCTGTCAGGGAGCATGCAGAGGAGGTCCTGGGACCATCTACTGGGCCTGTAGACCATCCCCCTCCCATGGGGGGCCTCAAACAGGGTCTGTCAGAACACAGATCCAGCGCAGCTTGTTGCTGCATGAACAGAGAGGAAAAAACTGCCCCAGGAAACTCCTCACACACCGAGACTCTCGTATCAGCCATTTCCATCACTGGCCATTCCCCGTGGTCCTGGTGAGGGGTGATCTTTGAATGTGACCAGCTCTGTCTGCCTGCTGGGCTCAACACCTGTATGGGGGGGGAATGGCCATCCCTGCCTGGCCTCTCTGCGGCCTCAGAACTCATCAGACTCCAGACCATGCCTTCTGCTAACCCCGGGGAGATAGGGACAGGGCTGGGCAGGGTCTGGGGACTGGTGGGAAGCTGCAGAGCAGGAGGGCCGTGGTGGCCAGGGCAAGAAGGGCTGTCATGGGGACCATGCAGGGGGGATGTTTCCCCAACACAGAATGCACCCTGTCCTGTGCGGTGCCTGCACAGTGGGGCTGTGGGCCAYGTGCAGGGCAGCAGGGCTGAGACAGTGGAGGGATGAGACACAGATGGGAGCCACGACACTTCAGAAGCTCCCAACACTCACAGAGGGGAATCACTGCTGCTAGCAGGATTGAGGGTTTCTCAAGGGCTACAGBCACCAGCACCACCTGCCAGGACTCCCAGACCCAGCACATATGGTCAGTGCCCAGCAATGCAGCACACAGTCCCCAAACCTGTGTCACTGCCCTCTCTCAGGAGCACTGCTGGGTGCATCACTCCCTGCCCAGGCATGGAAGGGAGCTGCTGGAGGTCTCCTCTTCTCATGTCTGCTGCCCTTGTCCCTGCCCTGGCATCGGCCCACAGTTCCTGCCCTGSGTCATGTTATGTCTCCATATGCTCTCTTCTGAGACCGTGTAGGGACATGAAGCACATAACTCTGCTTGCAGCTGGCCACCACAGACAGCCTGCGTGGTCCCAGGATATCCCAGAGAGGCTGTGCTTGGAGGTGAGGCTGTGATTGTCCTCAGTCAAAGTAGATGGGATGGTCTGTCTGGGGGCCAAGGGGAGGAAAGGACAAGAGAGAACAAGGAGAACATGCAGTAAGGGAAATTCCAAATGAGATGAAGGAAAAAATAAAGAAACATCCATGGTAGTTGAGCAGCACTGGGGCAGGGGACAGGAAATCTTTAAAAACTCTCCTGGAGAAAGCACCTACCAACCTGATC
>NW_020448913.1:0-858 GCF_003343035.1 Apteryx rowi | reverse complement strand
ATGTCAGGGTAATCAGGGAGGTTCCTGATGCCTGGGAAAAGGCAGACATTGCACCCATTTTCCAAAAGGACAAGAGGGAGGATCCAGACAACAACAGGCTGGTCCTCTTCATCTCAGTCCCTGGGAAGGTGATGGAGCAAATCCTCCTGGAAACCATCTCCAAGCATAYGAAGGACAAGGCCTGGAAGAGGCAGCATGGGATGACCAAGGGGAAATGGGAAGCACGCCTGACCAACCTGATTGCCTTCTGCCACAAGATGAATGGGTGTGTGCACAAGGGGAAAGCAGGGGATTTTGTGCACCTTCACTTTAGAAAAGCCTTTGGCACAGTCCCACAGAGTCTCTTTATCGGCAAATTGTTGAGCTCTGCCCTGGATCAATGGACCATAAGGCAGGTGGAAGATTGGATGGGCCATCAGGCTGAAACGCTGTCATCAGTGGTACAAGTTCCAAGTGGCAGCCGGTTACTAGTGGCATCCCTCAGTGATCAACATGTGGGGCAAGACTGTTTAACACCTTTATGAATGGCCTGCACAGTGGATGGAGCGCACTCTCAGCACCCTTGTGGCCAATGCATAAGTGGGGGGAGCCCCTGGGCAACCTCATCTAGTTCCCTCTGCATTGACCAGGGCGACTGGGACTAGGTGATGTCCAGAGGTCTCGTCCACCCTAAATGCTGTGATTCAGTGCACTGTTCCCTGGAGAGCTCCTTAAAGAGAGAAGAGGCCGAGGAAGAAGAAAGGCMAGAGAGGCAGAAGAAGAGAGCTGAAACATGACAGTGTAAATAAAGTAGTTCCACCGTACAAAGCCTCTCCATGAAGAGTGTTGGTAGCAAATGTATTTTGATGAATAATGTGT
>NW_020448912.1:3520-4737 GCF_003343035.1 Apteryx rowi | reverse complement strand
CAGGGGTGGGGAGATGGGGAGGAAGATTGTCCATACAGTGTCTGACCTCTGGGACACTGCTTTTCCTACATGTTTGGACTTCATTAGGAGACACTCTGGATTGATATTAATTGGAGAATGTTGCTGTCACTTATTCTGAAAGCTGAATAATAATATTAATAATAAAAGCCTGTTAGAAGTAGAAATACTTGTATATTATGGAAGTCTCCACCTTTCAGCTACACGCCAGAAACTTCTCATATTAGCTGTACAAGACTTGAAGAAAATTATAGTCAGAGACCTAGTTCATCAGGGCTTTTTGTATTTTAATGAGCCCCATGGTGTATTTGATGCCAAATCCATGAATCGCACCTACTGAGAGGAGAGTGAACAAAACATTCAAGAWGTCCAAGTCAGAAGCAAACCCCAAAGTTTCATAGAGCATGAATGGATGCCACTGAGGGCCACTAGCAGCAAATTAGAGCAGAAAATTGTAATCACTGATTACAGGTAGACAGAGAAAATGTGCCGGTGGCTCTGATGCCATGTAAAGCCTTCATGTGTTTTATCAAGCAAAAAAGCCAAGCACTGACACCAAGCCCCTGGGAAAGGAGACCCTTTCCTCCATGCATTGCCCAAGGCTCCTCCTGAGGGCAGTGTGAGGGTGGGGATGTGCAGTGCCAAGTTCAGGATGATATGACACCTCTCAGGGCCCCCTGGGGGGCCAGGTGTCAATGAGGCCCCCCCCAGTGTGTACTCGTAGGCCTCGGTGGCAGAGACAACAGCCATAGCCAAGGGGACAAAGACTTCAGTTCTGTCAGGGCCCTTCAGTCTTGCCAGTGCCTTCGGCCGTCTCCACCACAGGCCGTCCTGTGCTGTACCATGCCTGCACCTGTGTCCCTGCAGACTGTAGACACACAACCTGATTCCCCACCTTGCTCTCACACCGGGATCTCCCTCCTTTCACTGATGTCTCTCTGTCCTCACTGGCTGTTCCTTAAAACATAAAGCCATGGGCTTATCACAGACTCCGTCTGGGTCACCTATTGTACCACAGCACTACCCTTCAAGTAATATTTCTTCATCCTGATGTCCAGTCAGAACTTCCCAAGCTGCAGTTTGAGGCTGTTTCCCCTTCCCATGCTGCTTCCCATGACCATGAAAAGCTCCTGGGAGCCCCACAGTGGGACACGCTAGTGCTGAGTCGAGGTGGATGATTACTCCCCTTGTCTGGGTAG
>NW_020448912.1:0-1060 GCF_003343035.1 Apteryx rowi | reverse complement strand
TCTGACCTGCTCCTTAGCAGCTGCCAATATGGAGATGCCCTGGACAGTGCCCTGCTGCTGGGAGTTTTCTGTAGGGCAGAACTGAGTGCACAGAGGGTGGGATGGGGTCTGTGAGTGCTGACAGGGAAAAAACATGGATGGGATAGAGAAACAGCTGCCAGCAGGAAAAGCTCCAGGCAGTGGAGATATGATCAGAGAATGAGAGGAAACTAGAAATATAAATGCTGTCGGAGGGGGAATTTGGAGAACTCCTTGTCACCCCCTTCAAAGCAGACATCTTCCTGTGAGCAAGCTCCCCATGTCTCCTCTTCCACCCAGCAGAACCTCTGCCCTCAAGGCCAGGGAGTCGAGGGCCTGAGCCCCCTCCTTGGCAGCCCAAGCTCCAGCAGGAAAGGTGCATCTCTCCTGCAATGTTCCCATTTCCCACTGCACAACAAAGGGGCTGAGAGCGACTGTCCTGCAGTGCTGTCGTCTGGGAGGTGATGTGCACGGCGGGGTGCGGTGAAGGCTTTCCTGCGTGCCCATCTGTCTCTCTCTCCTTGCTTTCCCTTTGGTAGGAGGGGCACAGTATTGCTCTTTGTGTCCTCGCTGCTCTGTGCTGGTCTAGTTCTTGCTCTTGTGCTCTGTGGGGTTAAGGAGGGGGATTTAGCTGCAGTTAAGGCAGTAACTTCCCGCTTGCACTACTTGCCTGAAGAAACAATGAAGATGGTAAACTTAATGTGAAGGCAGGGTTCATCTCACTGGGACAGATCCTAGAAGAGGATTGGGTCAGCCCCTGCTTTCACTTCACTGTTTCTCTCCCTTGCCAGAGTGGGAGCTGCTGTGACTGATTCAGATACAGACACCTCTGTTCAAGAGGGCAAGGTTGGGGGAGATGAATCCCTCACAAGGGTCTTCTCTCAGCGACAGCTGGCATGAGTGCTGTATTTGTCTCTCACAATGATAAAAAGAGAATATTCCCACTGGGTCACTGGACCAAATCCCCTTCACTCAGTTCACGGTGCCCATTCCCAGGTATCCCCACCAAATACACAGGGCAGTCTGACACCTCCATTTACAC
>NW_020448911.1:3164-4529 GCF_003343035.1 Apteryx rowi | reverse complement strand
TTGTGGCCCCTCACCAAAGGGCAAAAGAGCAGGAGCACATTAGAAAGGAGTTTGGGGTGATGAAACGGGAAGAGAATCCTTCCTCCGTGGCTGGAGAKGCAAGCCGAGGGCAAGGGGRYAAGTGASAWRRAGGACTGCTGGATGGAYAYCATCAGCCTGGACCACAATTCCTTCTTCCCAATGCTCCTGCGGCTCTCCACTGAGGGTAAGGTCTTCAGGAGCTCCTTCCCAAGGTGTCGCACAGAGACTGTTAACTGCAAAAGCTGCTGGGGATCCTGGGCTGTGGTGGTGGCTGGACAGGGCTGGGGGCTGCCACAAGAGTCCTGCCTGAGGGTCCCCTCTGGCTCAATGGACAATGTGGCAGCCAGGACTCCTGGGTCCTGGCACCGGGGCTGCCCTGAGCCCCAAGGCTTCTGTGGGGTCAGCTCCATGCCCTCATGTGGGGGGGGAGGGGGTGGGCCATCCATGTCTATGTTTTCCTGCGAGTGGGTCCCCCTTTGGGGTCTGGCTCTGAGAGGAAAGGGGTCCTGTGTCCCAGAGGCTGGTGCCACCAGCACAGGCCCCAGCGCTGCCCCCCCCACAGCCCTCCACAGCCCCGAGGGCGCAGGGCAGCCAGCAGCCCTGTGGGGACCCTGCCACAGAGCCCAGCCCCGGCGGGGCAGCAGCCGTGCCACGGAGCCCCGCACTGCCTGGCCACACAGTGCTGTTCTGCCACCAGGCCCCGCCACACCCTGCGCTTCCACCCACAACATGGCACCCGACTGCGGGGGAGGGGGCAGAGCCGGACGCCAGGGCAGGAGGGCCCAACGTTACCATGGCATCACCCCAGTGCAGCCCTCCTATTGGCTGGCAGGAGGAGGAGGGCAGGCATCGATTTCACTGATGGCTCTGACAGCCAATTGCAGTCCACCGTGATGGTGCCCTCCTGCTGGGGCGGGGGCAGCGGTGCTGGCGACAGGGCTGCTTTCCTGCAGGAGCTGCAGCAGGGGCTGGTGGGGCTGTGAGCAGGGGACAGAGCAACCTGGGCCAGAGTGGGGAGCTGCCCTGCAGCCAGACGTGGTGGCCTGCCCCGAGCAGATGGGCCGGGGTGGCTCGATGGGGTTTGGGGGCAAGAACCTTTGGCCCTGTGGTGGGTCTGGGATCCCTGTGAAAGCGTTTCCCTGAGCTGCTGCTGCCAGCGCAGCCCCAGGTGCTGCTCGGAGCTGCGTTTGGGAGCTGCTGGGCAGAGTGTAAGCAGGCTGCTGGTGTCCTCGCAAGGTGCCCTTCCCAATGGTCTCTTCTGTTCTGAAAATGGTATTTATGAGTGTCTCTGAGAGAGGCTGTCCCTGCATGTCATGCCGTACCTTAGCTAGTGTTTTTGCTCCA
>NW_020448911.1:0-1582 GCF_003343035.1 Apteryx rowi | reverse complement strand
AATCTAGTGCTGGTGTGAGCAGTGGTGTTAGTAATCTCTTATTCCCAGGCTGTGTGTGCTTTAAGAAGTGCCCCTGCCAAAAGAGCAGGGAGCTTGTGAGATTTTCCTGCAAGGTCTGAATGCTGTGTCTGTCTTTGAGGTGTCCACCTGCTTTTATGACACATTTGGAACTGTGACACGTTAGAAGTCTCTGTTTTTCTGTCCATGTATGCAGTCGCTGGAGAATGGGTGCAAAGGCTGTTGGAGGAGGCAGAAGGAATGTCACCCCCCAAAAAATGTATGGGTCACATTTTGAAAGAGATTTCTTGTTCAGAGAAGTTGAGGCACAAGCGAGAGGCAAGAGCTGGCCTGATGAGCCCCTGTGAGAGTACTTGCTCTCTGCTTCCTGGAGGTGGGAAGTGAGCAGGCCCCGGGCTGCGAGTGGCTGTTCAGAGGAAGTGCGTGTTGCAAGGCCTTGGAGGCCTAGAAGGGAATAGAAGGTCTGGAGAGTTGGGCTTTCTGTGTGTTGGGGTGCTTGGGTGTGCCCTGCCTGCTGCCCTGTGTGGTGCTCTGCCCTGTGTGTCGCTGATGCAGAGGCATGTGTTGGCTGCCAACCCTCTGTGAGGTGTGGGGGTAGAGGCGTGTTCCAGTGCGGGGTGCCCTGTGGTGGATCCGGGTGGTGGCCCCAGTGTTTTGCTGCTCAGCATGGGAAGAGGTGGCTGGAGAAAGCAGTGCAGGTGGCTGGAGAGAGCAGCGGTGGAGGCAACATCTCCAAAGCTGCTGTTCCCTTTGGAAAGAACCTCAGAATAGCAGATTCCTTGAGCCTGCAATGGGGGAGACATCTGGAAGTAGGAATCCAACACCCTGCTGAAGGCAGGTCACAGAAGATGAGGTATCTTGGGGCCTTTTCCAGTGAAGTTTTGATTGTCTCCAAGGATGGAGATCTGAGAACCTCTCTGGATCCCTGTGCCACAGTCCGGCCACCCTCACGGACAAAAAGGTTTGCTCTTAACGTCTAAGGAAAATTTCCCATTATCCAATTTGTCCCTGTTGCCTCTCATGCTATTAGTGTGTACCTCCAAGAAAATCCAGCTCCGTCTTCCCTGTGCCCTCCATAAGGGAGCTGTGCACAGCAGGAAGATCCCCCTTGGCCTTCTCTTCTCTAGGCTGAACAAACCAAGCTCTCCCAGCCTCTCCTTATATGCCCCATGCTCCAGCCCCTGACCATCTTGGTGTCCCTGTGCTGGACTCCCTGCTATGTGTTAGTGCCTTTGCAGAACTGGAGAGCCCAAATGGGACCCAGTGTACAGACATGGTGTCACCTGTGCCAAAAAGAGGGGTGGAACATCTTGGTGGCCCTGCTGGCTGTGCTCTCACCAATATCAGCTCAGCACAGAGGGGAGACATTTGCCCCCGACTGTGTAAGGCCAGCAGAACTGACAGTAACACTCCGATTCTTTCTTTCTTTCTTTCTACGTTGCTCCACCCGTGTAGGTTCCCAGTGCAGTCCTAGAGCCCCTGAGGATGGAGGCAGGGTGCCCGGGTGTGTCCCTGTAGCTGTCAATGTCTTTGCCAACATTGTGAGCCCTCTGTGAAAGCAGCT
>NW_020448910.1:2719-4602 GCF_003343035.1 Apteryx rowi | reverse complement strand
ATTGAGAAAACCACCGGCCCAGGCAGCTGCTGCCATTTTGACACAAGATCTGCTGCCAATGAGGGTACCCATAGTGCAGGGGTTTGCAGATGGCAACATAGCGGTCATAGGCCATGACTGTGAGAAGAGAATACTCTGCTGAAATTAAGAAAAAGAAGGAAAATAGCTGGGTAGCACATCCTGAGTAGGAAATGGCCCTGGTGTCCCACAGGGAATTGGCCATGGATTTGGGGACAATGACAGAGATGGAGCCAAGGTCAAGGAGGGAGAGGTTGAGGAGGAAGAAGTACATGGGGGTGTGGAGGCGGTGGTCACAGGCTACAGTTGTAATGATGAGGCCGTTGCCCAGGAGGGCAGCCAGGTAGATGCCCAGGAAGAGCGAGAAGTGCAAGAGCTGCAGCTCCCGTGTGTCCGCAAATGCCAGGAGGAGGAACTCATTGAGGGAGCTGCTGTTGGACATTTTGCTCCTTCTGGCCTGTGAGGACTGTCCAAGGAACAACAGGTAGAGGCAATTTAGGATACATTTCTCTGAGCAAAGGTTTCTCATAAAACCCTCCCAAACACACACACATTACCTCTCCCCATCTCAGCAGCACCATCACTGAGCTCCATCACGTGAGCTATGGTTTGTGCTGGCTGAGTCTGCTGTGAGGAGCAGGGACCTCTGCCTGTGGGCTCCAGAGGAGTCAGCCCTGACCCACAGCACTGCGTACATGGAAACAGCGGTTACTAAAATTTATATTCCCAGTTCCAGTCAGATTTAATCCACGCACAGTGCTGAAGGCATTTTCAGCATCTTCACTCCCACTTTCACATAATGTTGGGTCATTAAGAGTTTTAAGGCTTCTTTTGTTTCCTTTAGCTGACCCTGTCACACCTGAGGAGCATKCCTGGAGGTAGAAATCCTCAGCWTTGCTGCTGCACTCAGAGTGACCAGCTGTGACTCCTCAGAGGCAAAAGGCTTCCTTCTGGCTTTAGTGCAGAGGGAGCAGAGCTGGTCTGTCCATCTGCCTTCTTCCCAGATGCCCTGTGCTCCCGCCTCGGAGGTGGAGGACAGTTGCACTCGTGTTACCCCAAAAAGAAATGATAGCGCGGAGAGCAGAGGAATGCACTTGCAAAGTGCCCATCAGCACTCTTTCTGAGGGGATGTGAGGCAGGTCTCAGCCCTCCCCTTCTAACCAGCAACACATTGGGCTCCTTCCAGCTGCCCACATCCAGACTCCCACCAGCATGTCCCAGAGTGGCCTCAGTATCTAGGTGACTTCTCTCTAGGGCACCTAGATAACACGCAGCTACAATGGGAGAGCTGTGTCCTTGTGGAGGGCAGCTTGCAGCCCAGCCAGACACCTCAGGGAAATGGTGGAATGTCCTAAGGATGGGGTGTCCTGGCGAGAGAGTTGGCACATTCCCTGACCCCCACACTGCATTGCCCAAAGCCCCACAGGTGAGAGGGACACTTGGGAACCTCACTGTCAGGGACACGTCTACATGGCAGGACCTGCAGGGTCTCAGTGTCTGAACTGCATCAGAAACCCCCCTGCCCAGAGAGTTCAAGGGGAAGGATGAGGGCAGCATGGGCAGGTGGGAAACATGGAGCAATACCATGACATTTGTGTGGAGGGAGGCAGGGCCAGGGAGTGACAGAGGGACACTCAGGAGTATCTCCTCTCCAGCTTCCGAGGAAACGTCTCATGTCCTGGACCCCCCAGCCTTGAGAGCAGAGGGCTGTGCTGGCTGGGAGAGGAGAGGAGGCCTTGGAGTTGACAGTTTCCTCTCACACTCTGAACATGACTCTGCTGCATGGAGCCGTCCCTGCGGGGAACTGTTTCTCTGTCCCCACGTCTCTCCCCTCTCAGTGCTCACACACCCCATCCCACCTGCTG
>NW_020448910.1:0-1310 GCF_003343035.1 Apteryx rowi | reverse complement strand
ACACCTAGATGGGTATAAGAATAGAGCTGATTTTCCCATTGTTCAGGTATGGATTCAGATGAATCAGTTTGGGTGTCTCAGGCTGGTTTGGAAGGCCCTGGAATGGCATAGGATTCAGATTCTCCCGTGAGCTCCACTAAAAACGCACAGGAGGTTGGATTCCCCTGTCCCAGGCAGAAGTGAGCACAGCACGGATGTCTGCATGCGAGATCTTGGTCCATGCTCCTGTTATAATCAATGGAGATGAGGGTGAGAGTCAGTTGCTCACACACAAACACCTGGTGACATTGCAAGAGAGAGAGGTGCTGGAGAACATGTGCCAGGGTCTGCTTGCTCTGATGGAGCAAGTGGGAGACACACATCCTTCTAGAGCATGAGGTGGGGTCAGGCGGGGAATTGCCTTGGCCACCTGCAATGATACTAGATGCCCACTGCTACCAGAGCTCCACTCACCAGGAAGCTGAGACACATGCAGATCACGACACTGCAAACAGTTGATGTCATCCAGTGCAGGCACTTGATTCAGTGACACAGAAATAGGCCTGCAGGGCCATGTCACATGCCTGGGGTTGTCCAGCCCATCCACATGTCTCTAGCAGATAGACCACGGGACCTCTAGGAAAACCATGCCCCTTTGGAGTGGGTGCTGGGCAAGTGCCCCAGGGCATCTCAGGTTTCCTACCAGTGCCCAAACAACTGGATCCCACCACTGCCTTTAGGGAAAGTCCCTCTAATCTACAGCCAAGCGTGCTTCATAAATGGGAGAGGCACATCCCACCAAGGTCTCTGCACTAATCTCTGCACCCTTAAAACCTTCTAGCTTTCCTCCCCCTGAACCTCTTCTCACCACCAGGTGATATGAACAGGGACTGGGCTAATGATGACTTCACGGTGGCTGGATCACAGGCTGCTCAGTGCCAGGGACTTCTTCAGTGGCACCTTGTCCTGCCTGGAGATCGCTTCACCTCTGTCACAGGCCACAAGCTGCTACAGATCAGCTCAGGCAGCCAACCCCTCTCCTGTCATTTCTACACAGTCCAGCTCTGTTTCTCGCCGGCCTTGGGCACTGCAGGCTTTGTTCTCTCAGTGGGAACCTCCTTTCACCATCACATTGCCACCTGCTATCTAGGCCAGCACGGCTCTGCTCTGAAGTGGGGCCATTGAACACACAGTGTCTTTGGCCCTTGGTAACAGGTTTCACCATGACCAGTTGTCTCCTCTCTGAGCCACAGCTGAGGCTCTGCAACCCAAGTATGCACAAGTGCAGGTATCCTGGGGCACAGAGAGGAGCAGATGGAGCTTGAAAAGCT
>NW_020448909.1:8459-9696 GCF_003343035.1 Apteryx rowi | reverse complement strand
ATGTGAGCAGGAGGCTGGACTCGAGACCTCCCAAGTTCCCTTCCAGCCTAAATGATTTGGTGATTTTGTCCTCTCTGGAGATAGCCACTGCAATTCTTGCAGGCAGCAAATCCTTTTGTGCACGTGGGTTAGCACCTGACATGGCCTCCTGAGAACCAGCCCCTCCTAGTGGTGTGAGGTTGCCTCTTGGGCCTGAAAGGTTTTCAGTTCAAGGTTTCATTAAGAGCGACTGCTTGTCCAGAGTGAGCCCTCTTCACAGCCTACAACACCTGTACATTACAACACAATGACAAATGAGTGTGACATATGCAGAAAGTCATGGTATGAGGGTGATTGCACTCTAACATCAGTGAGGTCCTTTGCTGATCCAACAATATCCAGAAGGACTGAAAGAACCTTAAACCTGCTAGGCACACCGAAGTAATGTTGACTTTGTCCCTCTGGGAGGTGAGGGAGCTGTGTTTATTCAGCCTGGAGAAGAGAAGGCTTTGGGGATACCTAATAGCAGCCTCCCCATGCCCACCAGGATGTCATCAAGGGGATGGAGGCAGGCTCTTCACTGTTGTGCATGATGTGAGGGTGAAGGCCAATGGGCATTAGCGGAAAGAAGTGAGGTTCAGGCTAGGTGTAAGGGGAAACTTTTGACCCATCCTGGCAGCCAAGCACTGGGTCAGGTTGCCCTGAGACACTGTGCCATCTCTATCTTCAGAGGTTTTCAAGTCCGAAATGAGTAAAGTCCTGAGCAACCTGATTGGACCTGATAGCTGACCCTGCTGTGGGAAGGAAGTTGGGCCACAGACATCCTGAGGTCCCTTCAAGATGGAACGATTCTGCATTTYCTTCCAGTGCAAGTCTTCTCTTGACCTTGGGAAAACATTCCGCTTGCTTGTGATCATGGAAGCAGATCTCCCAAAAGTATGACCAGATCAACTGCATGTTGAGCCTTCTCCTGCTCCAGAGACATTCAGGTTCAGTGTTGCTTGGCACCTACCCCCAAATAGCCTTTCCCCCTCCCCCCCCCACCTTTTACTGCATTTTTTCCTCTTTTCAAACCTTCCAAGTTGTTTTCTTTTACCAACCTGATACCCTCCCATGAAGTCAGCCGACCCCTGTTTAACCCTTCACCTTGACCCTGGATTTGCTTTCTTTGTACATTCACTTGGCTTTTCTGAGCTGCTTGCCATGGTGATCCCTACACAGAATCACAGAATCACAGAATCGCTGAGGTTGGAAGGGA
>NW_020448909.1:0-1299 GCF_003343035.1 Apteryx rowi | reverse complement strand
TCAACCCATCTGTGTGGGCAGGRATGGGTCTGGGGTTGTGGCTCACCAATGAACCTCATGGCTGCCTCCTGCAAGGATGCCTCAAGGTTCTCCAAGTACAGCAGGCTCTGGTGCAGGTACTGCTCTGCTCTGCTGCTGTTCCTCAGCAGCTGGAGACAGCACAAGGCCAGGGGGCTGGTACCGAGTCTCCCCAGAAGGCCAGGCCTGTCCCTCCTCGCAGGATTGGCCTCCTCTTCCTTCCTGTTCATGACTGCCAGCTAGAAGCTGTGTTGTACCGAGGTTCAGAGGGAGCAGAGGAGAGAGTGTAGGTTTCCCGAGAGGCCTGCAGAGCAGCAGAGACCGGGAGATGCCACCACAGCTGGGGCAGGACACCCTGCATCCCCCTCATCTTGGCAAGGTCCTGAGCCTTTCCCAGCCCAGAATGAGGAGATGCAGCTTGGGTCTGTCCCTCGCTGAAGGCAGAGGCAGCTCTGCCTTGTCCTTGGGGACACAGAAAGTTGGATCTTACACTGACGTGTATTCAAAGGGACACTTGTCGGCAGCTCTTGCCCTGCTGCTCCGGCCCACCCAAGGGATGTCACCATTGCTTTCCCAAATCCCTGGTCCATACCTGGGCCACTCCTTGCATCTGGTCACTCATGTGGAGGAAGAGTGGGACCAGGCTCCTCTGCACGTGCTGCTTCATGCCCTGTTTGTTCTTCCCCACCACAATCTTCATCAGATCTTGGCAGAGGAGGATGGAGAGCTCTCGCACTGGGCTGTCGTCCTGTGGGCAGGGAGGAGAGGAGGGGAGGCCTCAGCAATGGCTCCAGGAAGCGGGCATGAGAAGAGGGTTTGCCATTGTGAGGCCTCACCCTCTCCAGGCACAACTGTCCCCCACCCCGCCGGAGGTCAGAGCTGGCGACAAGCCTCTGCGGAGGCAGCCCGGAGAATGAGGGCTGTCGGCAGCAGCAGGGCAAGCTTCCCTGGGCTCTGTCTCCCTCTGCCTCTGGAGGGGACTTTCTGGATTTCCCTAAGACTCCATCAGGGCCCCCTCACAGGAGAGGATGACAGAAGGGGACAGCCCCGGGACATAGCCTCTCCCTCATTCTCTAGCCCGCTCCTACCTCTTTGTTCATCTCTGCCCCAGGCCAGGCAAGCACCACAGGGGGTCAAGCATGAGACAGAGCAGCCGAGGGCAGAGAGGGGGCTGGTTTGATCTAGTCCCACAGCCCAGGACACCAAGGCCAGCACAGGGAATGGCCTGAGATCAACAGGGCAAAAGCTTTCCTGACAGGCAGCAGGGCCTGTGGCAGTAGG
>NW_020448908.1:1281537-1283958 GCF_003343035.1 Apteryx rowi | reverse complement strand
GCCTTACCTGGCTGTGCGGCCCCATCAGGGGGGCGCTGGGGTTGTGGGGCGGAGGTTGTGCGTGCGGCGACGGCTGAGAGCCCGGAGGTCCCTTCGAGAGGAACAAAACACGGGGTTACGGCCCCGGGGACGCGGGCGTCGGGGAGGGGACGGGGCGGTGGCGTGGGGCTGGGGGGGCCCTGCACGCCCCACCCCGGGTGGTGCAATGGGGACGGGGCGCGCGCAGCGACGCCTGATGCGATGGGGCAGAGCGGTGCTGCCCCCGGGGCCCCCCCGCGGGTGCTGCCGGCAGCGGGGCCCGGCCGTGCCGTCCGCTGTGTCCCGGCCGGTGCCTGCCTCCACGCGCGCGCGGGGCTTGTGCGCACGCAGAGCTCAAATGTGCAAGCACGTGCACGCTCGCGCACCCGTGTGCACGTCAGCACACGCACGTGTACACACTGCTCATGCAGCCGGGCATGCACACATGCTCACATGCAGTGCTCACGCACACGCAACACGCAGGCGCACCTGCAGCGCTCGCATGCACCCGCTTTGCAGGGACATGCATGCACCCCACATGAGCACGAGCACACGCGCACGCTCACATGCACCCGCTTTGCAGGGACACACACTTTGCAGGGACATGTGCTTTGCAGGGACACACACGCATGCACGCACCCCACATGAGCACGAGCACATGCACACGCTCACACACGCAGCCGCGGTGGGAAGCCGGCGAGCGATGCACATCTGCACCCCGGGGTGCCGAGCCCCGTGGCAGGGGGTGCCCCCACGCCGCAGCCCCAAACCGGACCGGCTCTGCCCCGGACGCATCCGGGGGGGCAGGAGGATGGGGGTGCCGCGAGGGGCTCGCACCGTTTCGGAGCGGCAGCGGGGCCGTACCTGAAAGAAGCCGGGCGGCATGGGTGCTCCCGGCAGGCCGTCGCTGGGGGGCATGTTCCCCATCACCGGGCTCGGAGCCGCCGCCGCGCTCTGCGGGAAGCGAAGGGAAGGGAAGGGAGAGCTCAGTGCGGGGACACGGGGGGGGACGACGGTCCCCGTCCCGGCGGGTGCCCCGTGCAGCCCCGGCTGGGGTTGCGCTGGTGGCAAACGTGCAGCTAAGTGGAAGAAATTAATGCCGCTAATTAGGGCCGTGCCGCGGAAAGGGGAATTAACCCCCGCTCGGGAAGGAGAGGCGAGGCGGCCCCCGGGCAGGGCAGTGCCGCCGGGGACCCCCGCACGGGCAGCGGGAGCAGGTGGCACGGCGGCGCCCGGCCCTGCCTCCGCAGCTGCTCCGGGCCCCCGGGTCCCGGCCCCGTGTCCCAGGGGCACCTGGTGCAGACGCCTCCGGCGCAGACAAAGCGAGTCCTGGCCCCCCCCCGCCAGCGCCAGCCCCGCGCTGGCAGCCCATCTGCTCCGCGGCCGGCCCCAGGGCACCGAGCTCTCCAGCGTGCGAGCAAGAGGGCAGAGCATGGAGAACCCCCCCCACCCCGCACTCCCCTCCCGGGGGGCTGGTACAGCACCATGGGGAGGGCTGGGGGGGCCCCGCGGGTGCCGGCTTGGCCCAGGGGCTGCGCGCTGCGGGGGAAGCGGGCAGGGGGACCTGGCCCCACTCGCCTGCCGGCCCCGGTCCGAGGGGAGCTATTAAACGGGAAGGAATGCGCTGGCTTTCCGGCTCGGCCCCTCACGCTGTCTCTGCCACAACTGGTTTCAATTTGGAGGGGAGGAGGAAGGGGGAGGGATGGTATGGCCTCGCGCTGCCCCTCCAAGCCCGCGCCGCGGAGCGAGCCGGGGGCCCGGGGCGGCCCCACGCCACGGGGCTGGGCGAGCGCTGTGCTGCGCCGCTCCGGCCGCCCCGGGGGCCGCAGCCCCCCCGCGCGGGTCGCGCCCCGCATCGCTGGCCCCAAATCCCCGTCCCACCGGCAAGAGCGGGGCCGAAGGGGCTGTAGACGTCCCTGCCCGGGACGGACGAGCCACGGTCCCCGGTCCGGCCCCCCGCTGCGGCCGGGGGTGACGCGCCCGGGGCTCCGTCCCGCCAACGTCACCGCCGCGGCGTCACGACGTCCCCGGCCGCGGTTCTCGGTCACGACGGCCCCGGCCTCCCGGAGCCACCTGGTATTTTTAATCCCCGCGCTCGGGTCACAGCTCCCTGACGTCAGCGGCGGCTGCAGCGGGGCCCCGCTCGGCGCGGCCACCCCGGGCACCGCGGGGCCGGCCGGACCCCCGCGCTGCCCYCGCGCCGTCCCCACCTGACAGCGGGGCAGCTCCTCGCAGGAGCCGGTGACTCATTTAAATGAAATATGACTAATCCCTTCCATGACAGATGTCACCAATTTAGCGAGCAGGCACCGGCTCCCGCGCCAGCCCCCTCCCCGAGCCGCCGAGCATCCCTGGCGCCGGGCGCGCGGCGCAGCGCCGCTCCGTGCCGGGGCGCATCCTGCG
>NW_020448908.1:1278230-1280651 GCF_003343035.1 Apteryx rowi | reverse complement strand
GGGCCGCGCGCTAGGGCCCGGCGCCCCGCTCGGGGCCGCGGCGGGGCGGGAGCGCAGACGCCGCTGCGGCCCCCCTGCCTCATTTATCAGCTGCAGGATCAGAGCGGGCTGGGCCCAGCTGAACTCACTTTACAACCATGCACAAATCATTTGCAAGACAATGGAGAGTCTGTGCAGGCAGCCAAAACCAACAGCGCCGGAGGCCAGGCAGCCGAGCAGCACCCCGTGAAAGCGCCTCCCCAGCGCCCTGCAAATCCCCCGCAACATTCCTCCCCGTTAACCCCTCGCCCCCCGCCCCGGGCCCCCCCCCCCACCGCCGCCGCCGGCCTTCGGGACGCCCGGCTCTCCCGGGCGTGCGGACGGCGCCCGCAGGGGCTGTGATGGAGCGGCGGGTGCTGCGGCTGGGGGGGGAGCGGTGGTGCCCGGCGCGGTGTCAGCCCATCCTCTGCCCAGTGCCGGCCCGGGCAGGCCCCCGGCGGGGGGGGGACACAGTCCCCACGATCCGGGGGTGTCCCCGCGGGGGGCTGCCCGGCCGGCCCGCAGGGGGTTAACGCTGGGGCAGCTGCCCCGCGACTGCAGCGGGGTCATTGCAGCCGCCTGCAAAACAGATGGGGCCCAGGAGATCCCGGCTCCGGAGGGGGGGGGGGCTGCGGGGACATGGGGACAGAGGCGAGCAGAGGGGGGACGCGGGGTCGCTGCGCCCCAGCACGAGTTGGGCGCTGGGTCCCTGGGTGCAAGGAGCTGGGAGGCGGCGGCTCCTTTCCCGGCCGGGACCCGGTGCCGGGGTGGCCACGGGGGACGGTGCTGGGTCCCCCCAGCCCCACGGGGCGGGCGCAGGACCTGCAGCCCCACGGGGCTGGAGCGGGACCCCCCCATCCCGCTGTCCCCCCCCCCCCCCCCCCCCCCCGCCACCCCCCCCCACCGATGCAAAGCAGGGGGTGCCATGGCAACAGGTTGGGGAGTTTCGGCTTCTCCTGCAGGCATCGGGGCAGGAAAGAGGGAGGGAAAACGAGGGGGGGCCGGCGGGGGGGGGGGGCGCAGGCCCCCGGGGCGGCAGCGCCCCAAGCCAGCGGCTGCCCTCGCTCATCCCGTTAGATGCCGCAAAGCGCGACTGCCTCCGAGCGGGATTCTCCTCCGGTAACAGCCAATTCCCGTGGGATGGGAGGCTTCCCGGCCCGGCTTGCAGCAAAACGCCCCCCCGGAGCAGCCGGGCCGGGAGGGGGGACGGGGATGCTGGGGGGGCAGCCGGGGCCGTGTCCCGCGGGGCGCAGGGAGCTGCCGCCCGGCCCGGTCCCCCGGCACGCCGGCTCTCCGGCTGCGAGGCAGCACTGCCATGGCAACGGGGCCGGACCGGCACGGCGGCGGCATCGGCGGCAGCATCGGCACCGCACCGAGAGCCTCATTAATTCCAGAATGGAAATCGGCTCCGTGCAACGCCGGGGGCGGCGAGGGGGGGGGGCCGTGCTGCTGCCGCCACCGGTGGCAGGGCCACGCGCTGCCGAGGACGGCTTCGAGCCGGGCCCCGGCGTCACTGGGGGGCTGCAGCACGCGTGCACACGCACATGCACACATGCACCCATGCATGCACGCATGCTGGGGACCCGCTGCACCCGGGGCACGCGCAGCCGCCGCCGGGCAGGGCCCCCCCGGCACCTGCTGCACCCGCCGCGCTCGGCAGCTCAACGCGCCTTGCAAACCAAACGCGACCGCTGGCCCCGGAGCTGCGCGGCGGGGCGGCCGAGGACGGAGCACGTGGCCTCGGCCATGCGGGGGAGCGTGGGGACGGGGGAGCGGAGGGGACAGACCGTCCCCTGGCGTCACTGGGAGCAGAGGCAGGGCTGGCAGTGATGCGCTGCCGTTGGAAAGGGCAGGCGCCCGCGCAGCTCCCCCCCTCCTTCCCCGCGCGGAGCGGGGATGAGCGGCACCACGGAGCAGCTTCGCACAGCTCCGGGCCCTCTCCAGCGGGATGGGGACGGGCGTGAGTCCGGGGAGAGGGTGGAGGGCAGAGCGGGTCTCACAGCACCTCGCTGCAGCCTGCATCCCGCAGCATCCTGCAGCATCGCGCATCCCGCAGCAGCCTGCATCCCGCAGCATCGCGCATCCTCCCGCAGCATCCTGTGCCTGCAGCCTCTGCCGGCTCCCCCAGCGGGTCAAGACCCAGATCTCGGATCTCTCACCCTCCTCCCCAGAGCGTGTCCCGGCTCCGTCCCGGCCCGCACGCCCGCCCCGCTCTGTCCCCCGCGTCCCCGGGGGCCCACGGGCAAGGCGGCACGCAGCGACGGGGCCGGCCGTCGCGAGGGCAACCGGCCCGCGGCCCGCGGGAGCTAGTCAAACACCGCCAGCCGGCGGCCAGCGGCCACGCTGTTGACTCTGTGCCAATGATTAACTCGGCGATAGCCCCGCGCCGATAAGGCCCGGAGC
>NW_020448908.1:1272375-1274875 GCF_003343035.1 Apteryx rowi | reverse complement strand
GGGGGGGGCTGGGGCATATCCGGGAAGCGGGATGGGGCGAGCGCCTCTCGCAAGCCCCACGAAGGGCCGGGGCGGGAGGGCAGGGGGGGGAAACCCGAAATCCAGCCTGGCGCTGATGGGAAAAGCAGAGCGGCAGGTTTATGGGGTACGAGGTGATGTGTCGGCAGCGGAGCCGGGAGCGGCGAGCGGAGCTGGGAGCGGGGAGGGGGGGGGAGAGGGCAGCCCCCGGCCCCTCCGCGGCGGCTCTTCCCGCGGCCCCCTGCTCCCGGCCCGCACTTACCACCACCACGAGTGCAGGAACCCCGGGGGCTCTCCCAGCGTGATGTTCTTCTCCCATCGGATCTGCAGGGGCGAAGCAGGGCAGGGAGCGAGGTGTTATTCCCAGCCTGGCCGGCCGCAGCAGCCCGCCGCAACCGCTCCGTGCTAGAGGGACCCTCGCGGAGCGGGGCAGCGCGGGGAGGGGGGCTCGGAGCCGGCAGACCCCCGAGCCTTCGGGATGCACACGCCGGGGAGGGGAACGGGGACACGCAGGGCCGGGATGCAAAGCTCCGCCAAGCCGGGAGCGCCCCGGGATGCCGCTCTTACCTCCGACAGGAAGGTCTGTGCAGATTTCTGGGCTCCCACGTGCAGCAGGTACTCGTAAACGTACAGCGCCAACCTGCGAGGACGGGGAGCGCGTCAGGATCGGGCGCTTCCCCCCCCCGCGCGGGTGCCCCCGCTCTGCCCGGCCCCGGGGACCCCGCGGCGGCTCAGCCCCGGCCCCCAAAACCCGACGCCGAGCCCCTTTCCCGGGGCAGAGCCAGGCAAAGCGGGGCGGCCGGGAGGCCGCAGAGCATCGCGACGGGGCAAAACGCCTCCGAACAGCCTCAAACGCGGAGCGACGAGCCAGGCTCCCGCACGGCACGCGGTCCGGCTGCCCCCGCGCCGCTGCCAGCCTTGCCCCGGCACCGGTCCCCGCTTCCCCCATCCGTTTGCCGGCCGTAAACCGTCAGTTATTCACAGCATCCTGAGAAGGTTTAAAAGCCCGAGATAACCCGGAGCGTCAGCACCCTCCCAGGCTCCCCGCTCCACGGCAAGGAGGCAAAGGCACCACGGCTCGGCACTGGGATCCGACGCCGCCCCGGCCGGGAGCGGGACCGTCCCAGCGGGCACAGATCCGGTCTGCTGCCGCCCGAGCAGCCCCGCGCGGGGCTTGGGGGCACCGGAAAGGACCAACCGTTCCGACCTGCCGACCCGAAACCCGGGCACCCTGTGCCCGGCAAAAGTCCCGCCATGCACGGGGAGGACAACCGGGCACAGCCCGGGAATGACATTAGGGGGATGGTTAGCGTTACAGACGGATCCTCCCTTAAATAAAACGGGAGAATTAAGTCCCCGGGGCCAGGGGCTCCAGCGGCTCCCGGAGCTGCAGACAAAAGGCCGGAGCCGTCCCGCAGCCCCGGGCTCGGCTCCGTCTCCCGGAGCCGCCGGCCGCTCGCCGTCTCTGGCACGGCCGCCTGGCACGGAACCTCATCTGCGCTGGCAGGAGCCTTCCTAATCCCCGCGCTCGCCTCCGGGGGGGACAGGGCTGCTCCCGGCGGTGGGGCCGGGGCAGAGCCGCCGCTTTCCTCCGTCCCCGGGGTGCCGGCACCTCTCCGCAGCGCGGGATGGGGCGGCCACGCGGGACCCAGGCGTCTGGCGACGGAGGAGCATCCTCGGGGTGAAGGATGCAGCGTTCTGGCCGGGCTCACGCGGGGACCCGGATTTAATGCCACAGGGGCTAAAAGGAGCCAGCGGCACCTCGGCACAAGGGGACCCCGGGGAGGAGGTATCGCGGCGACGTCAAATCCCGCCAGGGACACCGCATCCGGCAGGGGGGACACACGGGATCGGGGGCACTCCGGGGCTCTGCCGCTCCCTAAATCCGCCCTGATCACGGCACAGCCGGGGAGCAGCGGCTCGGCGGGACGAGTCAGGCCGGAGCGGGGAGGGCACCGGCACGCGGAGCATCCCGCCGAGCATCCCGTCCCGCCGAGCATCCCGTCCCGCCGGGGGGCCGGTTCGCCAGGTGCGAGCGCAGGACGCCGGGAAGCGCCGGGGGCACAAGCAGCTCCGGGCGTGCGCGGCACGTGAGGACGAGGGAACCGGCCGAGGAGCGGAGCGAGCGTCACGCCGGAGCGGAGCAGACCGGACCCTCGCGGAGACGCCGCGGCCCGCGCCGCTCTGCCAACCCGGCTCCTGAAAAACACCTGCAAAACAACCCCCGGCAGCGGGGCCGGAGCGTGCCGGGGGGGCGCCCGGCGCCGTCCCGAATCCCGCGGGGATCCCGACGGCGATGCCGGAACTGCTTTTCCAGCGGGACGCGGCAGCCACCCCGGAGCATCCCGGGGCGGGCGCGGGGGCTCGGTGCGCGGCCCCGCATCCGCGCTGTCCCCCCCCGGGGGGAGGGGGGGCACGTCGGGGCGCCCCGAGGTGACACCGGGGGGGGGGACACGGGTCCCGGGGGCACCGGGGGGCAGCA
>NW_020448908.1:1270220-1271509 GCF_003343035.1 Apteryx rowi | reverse complement strand
GGAACGCCGCCGCTCCCCCCCCCCTTTCGCCCGCCGCCCCGCCGCTCTTAAAAGGGCGATGGCAGCGCGGGCGGCGGGGCCCACGCGTGTCGCGCGGGGACGCTGGGAGGCACCGGTAGCGGGGGCGCGGGCGCGAGGGGGGACACAGACGCGGGAGGACCGACAGGGATGCGGGGATGCAGAGACGAGGACATGGACACGGGGGGACGTGGGGGCAGACACAGGGGATGCAAACGTGAGGGCGGGCACAAAGGACACGGGGACACGGGGGGGAGATGGGGACACGGACACGGGGGACGAGCACGGAGGAACTGCAGTCAGGGATGACACAGAGGGCACGGACACGGGACACACGGAGACATGAGCTCCGGGGCAGACACGGGGGGACGCAGTGGGCATGGGGACATGGACATGGCACAGGGGGTGGGCAGGGCACGGGGGACCTGGACATGGGGAGCGGGATGGGGGGACACAGGAGGCACTGAGGGACACAGACACAGGGGGGACACAGACCTGGCACCAAGGACATGGGGCCACGGGCACAGACTGGGGACACGGCTATGGGGGCATGGACACGGGGACACCAACGCTGCACAGGGACATGCACACGCACACGCTCTGCATGGGCACACGCTGCAGGGACACAGGCACGCACCATGCAGGCATGCACACACATGCACAGGGCTGCATGCGCACGCATGCACACATGCATGCACGCAGGCATGCACACAACCATGTGCACACAGGCATGTGCACGCACACACACACCTTGCATAGAAACCACGGGCCACAGCCCTGGGGTGCAGGAGACCCCACAGAGCCCCAGTGGGTGCAGGGAACTCCGCAAGGGGCCTGATCCTGCCCACAGGGCAATCCCTCCTGAGGCCGGGGTGCTCAGCGCCGCCGTCACCCCGGAGGCGCAGAGCCTGGCCGCGCCGGGGCGAAGCAGCCATGCCCCCTGCCTCCTTGTTAATAAAGCGTGAGAGTGAGTTAATTGCACAAACACGTAATTAATAACCTGCCAAACTGCACGCTCCGGGCGCGCTTTCGTGGCAACTGCAATTGCACCTTCGGTGGGGACGGTCTTCCGGGCCGGTTGCAGAGGCCCCGGGGGATGGAGCCCCGTTACCGGGAGGTTTTTCGACATCCCCGGGGCCGGCGGGGCTGAGCCGGCTGCAGTGCTTCGGCCACGGCGTGCTGGGCCCCAGCCGGGTTTGGGCCGTGTCGCCGCGTCCCCTCGCAGCCCCCCGGGCCACCCGCACGCCGCGGCTGCGGCGGCCGCCCCGACG
>NW_020448908.1:1266663-1269525 GCF_003343035.1 Apteryx rowi | reverse complement strand
GCACATGCGTGTGCATGGGGGACTGCATGCATGTGCATGCTGGAGTGCATGCGTGTGCGTGCATGCAGGCTGGAGTGCACGTGTGCAAGGTAGTGCACAAGGGGAGTGTGTGCACATGTGAGTGCATGCAGGAGTGCATGCATGCAAGCAGGTGTGCACATGTGCAGGGGTGAGTGTGTGTGTATATGCACATGTGAGTACATGCATATGCATGCGTGCAGCTGGGGGTGCACAGGCGTGCATGCATGTGAGTGCACATGGGGGGGGTGTGTGTGCACCCAGACATGTGTGCATGCACGTGTGCAGGCACATGTGTGCAGGCAGGCGGGCATCACCCTGCACCACGTGCTGCCCCCGGCTGTGGCCAAACTGGGAGCACGTCCTACAGGTGGGCAGAGGAGGGACCTGGGGTGGCCGGGGGCTGCGTGCCAGAGCCGAGCCGTGCCGGGCATCGGAGCCGCTCGGTGCTTCCCTTGCCGGCCTGCAGATGTCATTCGAGCCATCCGTGTGGCGAGCTGTGCCCGGTGCACGAGGCCGCACGCCGGCCCCCAGGCCAAACTCCCCCGGTGGCGGCTGGGGCCTGGGGTGCTGCTGGGGTCGGCGGGGCGTCCCCGTCCCCTGGGACACAGGGCTCCCCGGGGTGCCAGGGACGGACCCGGGGGGGGTTCCTGCCCCGGCCCCCCTTGCACAGGCCTGGCCCCCCATCTCTGCTGCTCCTGTCGCCAGCAGACCCCAGGGGCCTCCCCAAAGCCCCCCGGCGGCTTGGGTCACCGGGCACCACCGTGGCCAAGCCAGGCCCCGGCCCCTCAGCTGGACGCGCTCCGCCGTGCCGAAACGGGTGGCCACAGTGGTGACGGTGCAGGGGAAGCCGAGCTTCCACCCGGGGACGCCCGGGGGCAGCGTTCCCGTCCCCCATCCCCGGCTACGCCCCGGGGCCGGCGGCACCGTGGGAACCGCCTGTTCCTCTTCCCGCCCGCGGCCGGCACAGACGCAGCCGGACCGGCGCCGGGCGATGGGGCGCCCCACCGCCCTGCTGCTGCTGCTGCTCCGCGCCGCCGCCTCGGCGCCCTGCTTCAACATCCCACCGAACTCCACCATCAGCCTGAATTTGACCAACCGCGCAGCAGCCTGCCCCGTGCTGGACTGGGCGCCCTTCGCCACCCACCGCCGCCTGTACCTGGGCCACAACGGCATCGGCGCCCTGAAGCCGACGGCCCGCGCCGGCAAGGCCCTGGAGGTGCTGGACATGTCGCACAACGAGCTGCAGCAGCTGCCGCCCGCCTTCCTGAGCCAGGCGCAACGGCTCCGCGACCTCTTCCTGCAGCACAACCGGCTGCGGGAGCTGCCCGCCGGCTTCTTCGCCAACGCCACGGCGCTGCAGCGCCTGCGGCTGGAGGGCAACCCGCTGGCGGCAGTGCCGGTCGGCTCCCTGCCGGCCCGGCTGCGCCTGCTGGCCGTGGCGTGCCGCTGCGACGTGGTGGGCAGCGTGCTGGGCGCCTGCGCCTGCCGCCGGCCCAACTGCACGGCGCCCGCCTGCCGCTGCCTCTCCGACCGCGGCGAGTTCAACGCCTCCGAGTTTCACGAGCAGCAGTGCCGGCACAGCGTCGCGGTGCTGGCGGGCGCCGGCGTCGGGGCGGCCGCGGGGCTGCTGCTGCTGCTGCTGGTGGCCGCCGGCGTTGTGCTGCGGTGCAGGGGCAGGGGGGCCGCGGCGTGGCGCTGGGCGAAGCGGGAGCCCCCCGCCGCCCTCGCGCAGCCCCGGTACATCAGCCGCACCGCTGAGCCCGGGGTCGCCACCACCACCACTGCCACCACCACCACCGTGGGCACGGGCGCCTGCCCGGGACCGGACTACGAGAACATCTTCGTGAGCCCCTGCGGGCCCCCGGGCACCACGCCGCATGGGACGCCGGCCTGGCAGCGGGCGCAGGGCAGGTGAGCGTCGCGCAGGGGCTCCCGCCGCCCCGGCCCTGCCGTGCCATGCCGTGCTGTGCCATCGTGTCCTGTCCCTGCTGTGCTGTGCTCTCCCGTCCCGATCCATGCCGTGCTGTGCCACCTCATCCCCTGCTGTGCTGTGCCGTGCCGTGCCATGCCATCCCACGTTGTGCCATGCTGTGCCATCCAGTGCTATGCCATGCTGTGCCATATGGTCCCATTGCATCCTATTCCATGCCATGCCATGCCATGCCATGCCATCCCATGCTGCCTGTCCCGTGCCATGCTGTCCCATCTCATGCTATGCAGTCCGATTGCAACCCATGCCATGCCATGCCATCCTGTCTCATGCCATCCCATTATGCCATGCCATGCCATGCCATGCCATGCCATCCCATCCATTCCATTCCATCCCATCCCATCCCATCCCATCCCATGCTTTCCCATCCCATCCCATCCATCCCATCCCATCCCATCCCATCCATCCCATCCCATCCCATGCTTTCCCATCCCATCCCATCCATGCCATCCCATGCCATCCCATGCCATGCCATGCCATGCTGTCCCAGGCGCCAGAGCCCCCCGGGGCAGGTACAGGGCACTTTCCCACTGGCCATGATGGGGCATTGCCCCCTCCCCAGGACAGTCGCTCCGGTGGGGCCGGGAGCAGCCTCCCGCCRGCAWGCGGCCGTCCCGGCGCTGCGCAGCRCCCCGGGACYGGCGCGGGACTGYRAGCGCRACCCTCTGCCCCACAGCCCCCCGGCGCCGGTGGACGACGAGTATTTCCTGGAGAGCGACGGCAGCCTCGGGGAGCAGCCCATCTACGCCAACACGCAGCGCCCCGGCGAGGACGACGTCTACGTCCTGCCGGACGAGTGAGGGGTGCGGGGCCGCCGCCGCCGCCCGGCCGCGCGGGGGGAGCGGGGCTGC
>NW_020448908.1:1263593-1265993 GCF_003343035.1 Apteryx rowi | reverse complement strand
GGGGGGGGGGGGTTGCTTGCGCTCCTCCCTCCGTTTTCTTGCTAAATCTGCTGAGTTTGGGGACGGAGCAAAGGTGCCTTTTCCCATGCTCCTGGCAAAGACCCGCGGGGAAACGGGGACTTTCCTGCCCTCGCAGCACCCGGCCATCCACCCCGCGGCCCCAGCACCTGCGCAGCCCCACGGTGGCTGCGTCCCGGCCCCATGGGAGCCGTGGGGAAGGCGCTCGGTGCTGCCTAACGGGACAGGGAAGGGGACGGGCTGTCTCCCCGGATGGGGCCGGCAGAGGGGCCGGAGCCGTTCCCGGGCTGCATCCGTGCCTCCGGCTGCCCTGGCACGTGCTGGGTGGCACCAGCTGAGCAGCGCCAGGGTTCGTTATCTCCCAGTGATACTAATGGCCTGGATAAGAGGTGCCGGGAGCACCGGTGGGAGGCTGTAAGCATTAGACCCGAAGGAGCGGCAGGATGGGGAGGTCCCAAGGAAAGCTCCCAGATCCCGTGTCCCTCGGATCCCGTGCCCTCTGGATCCCGTGTCCCCAGCCCAGATGTCCCCAGAGGTCCCTCAAGCTGGTGTCCCCAGAGCAGAGCTCCCCACCGGGGACGGCCGTATCCGGCTGCTTTGCTCCCACGCTGCGTGGCTCCGCGGGGGCCGCACAGCGAGCCGGGTTCGCGCCCGGCATCCTCCCGATCCCTCGGCCGGAGACACCCGGGATGGGGCACCGGCGGCTTCCCGGCTCGCCGGCCCCGGGGTCAAGGCCGAGCTCCGCACCCGTTGCAAGGACAGGAGCGGCTCAAAGGTCTGTGGGCCGCGCGCCCGGGCATTGCTCAGCGCCCCGGCGGCCAGAGCAGCCCGGCTTGCGGAGGAGGGAGCCGCCAGCACCTCCGTTCACCTCGCTTTATTCATCAGCATCATCACGGCAACGTGTTCTATAGAAAGGTATAAAATACAAACGACCCCCAAATAAATAAGAGGAATGTATAAATAAGTTTCTAAAGGGAGAGCTGCTGGGACAGGAGGGGATGCAGCGCTGCTCCAGCCCTGCTCCGCGCCGTCTCTGGCAGCAAAACGCGGTTTAAAACAACGGGGGAAGAGAGGGGCGAATAAGTTCCTGCGAGCGGCGCCGCGCCGGGGGCGGCCGTCAGGCGCAGTGGCACTTGGTGACGAGCATGTCCTCGAAGACGGTGGAGACGAGGCGGCCGTCGCCGTCGTAGTGCATGAGCACCATGGGGTCGTAGGCGGCGGGGACGCAGCAGGGCGCCGGCGTGGCCTTGGACAGCGAGTGCATGCGGGCTTTGACCTGCGCGTGCATGCTGGCCGGCTTGTAGTTGTGCGGGCAGGAGCCCTCGCAGAAGCGCATGTAGTAGCTGTTGGGGGCCACGACCCAGTCGGCCCAGCCGATGTCCTGGAAGGACACCTTGAGGGACCGCAGGCAGCACTTGCCGTCGCTCTTCCGGCACTCCTCGTCCAGCGCCCGGGCTCTGCGCGCCCCGGCGCTCCGGTGCTCCGGCGGCCGCTCCGGCGTCTCAGCCCCCGGCTCCGGCCCTGGGGCGTCGAGCTGGGCTGTGCCGTGGGGCTCCGGCGCCTGCTTGAGGAGCGTCGGCTCCGCCTGCGGCATCCTCTGGGAAGCCCCCGTGCGGGACGGCAGCATCCGGCGGCGGTAGGGGCCGGGGGGGTCCTGCATGCCGTGGGGGGGGTCCGGCCGGCGCTGCGCTGCGGGGACAAGGAGGACGAGAGCTGACGCAAGGAGCCACGAATCCCCGCCGGAGAGCCCAGCCGCATCCCGCTGCGCGCCCCCTCCGCCGCGCGCCCCCCCGCACCGGCCTCGGCCCCCCGCGAGGCTCCTCGGCGCTTCCAGCCGGGATTTGCTGCCTCTGGCGTTTTTAAACCCGGCAGCTCGGAGCCGTGACTCCTCCCCGTGCCGGCCGGCCGGCCAGCAGCTCCGGAGCGCCGGCTCCGATTCATGCCCGGTCATGTCCCCGGCGCGCCGACTGCCGCCCCGCGCGGCACGAGCCGCCGCCGTTCGCTTACACGTGGGAGCCGGCCGGTGCCCGCTGCTCCGCCAGGACGCGGCATCCTCCTCCCGGCTCCGGTTGCCCATCAGCTCGGCCACTTTCTCCTCGTAGCGCCGCTGCGCGCGCCGGATGCCGTCGGGGTCCAGCCGGCGCTGGAGCGCGGGGGGGCCGGGCATGCCCAGGCGGTCCAGGATCCCCCTTTTGATGGCTTCGAGCTGGAGCCGCTCGTCGCCCCGCGCCTGCGGCCGCAGCTCCACGCCGGAGAGAAGCAGCAGCACCGGGAGGCAGGTGGCGGCGGCCCGGATGTCCCGCGGCGCCCTCGGCATCGCGGCAGCCCGCGGGCGTTGCAAAACCTCTTGCGCAAAGGCCCCCGCGTGCCACTCTTATCGAC
>NW_020448908.1:1237708-1263423 GCF_003343035.1 Apteryx rowi | reverse complement strand
CCCGGCCCGGCCCGGACACACACACAGGCGGCTCGTGGGTGACGCCGGAGCAAACACCCGGCGGGGATCGCTCCTCGCGGGAGCCTGCCCCGGGCCGGGGGGGGATGTCACGGGACATCTCCAGCAGCACCCGAGCGGGGCTTTTTGCAATCTGTTTTGCCGCTATGGAGACGGGAGAATATTTAACGCTTTTCCCAGCGGGCTCAGACATAAACATCTGCCGGACCCGGTGCGTTTTTCTTGTTTTCCCCCGCTGCCCCGGATGGCAGTGGCAGCTGGAGGGATCCCCCTGCCCCTTCCCGCCTCGCGTCCCCCGGCCCGCGGCGTGCAACCTCCGTCGCTCGCTCGCTCCGAAGGGCTGCCGCAGCCCGAGCACTGGCACAGGGACCGGAAACCTCCCAGAGCAGCAGGTCGAACGAGGCCGCACGCCGAGGGGTGACCTCCGGCGCCCGGCACAGACGGGGCGCACGAGGCCGGACGGCGGGCGACGCCGCAGAGCTCCCTGAAGCCGAGCCAGACGGCGGCGCTTTGACGGCGCTCCCGCGGCGGGATGCGACGCGACTACCGTAATCCCCTGATTTAAGTGTGCTTATCCTCCCTTGCTCCTCGCGACGCGGGTCCAAGCACTCTCCCTGCCCTTTTTTGCCCGGTTCCTTGAAGGGTTGCCTGAGGCAAAAGCGACGCCAAACATCTCACCCCAAACCAGGCGAAAGGAGCGGCTCGCCGGCGCGAGCAGCCTCACGTAGCCGATTCCTGGCTCCGGCTCCTCTCCGCTCGCTCTGCGCGGCTCCCTGCAGCTGGATGCACCAAGAGGGAGCAGACGGGAGCTTCACACACCGCGTGTCAGAGCTCTTCCACGCTGCTTTAGCCGGTGCATGATGGAGCCAAGACCCACGTCAAGTGGGGAAAATAGGGTGTCTGCAACCAGCGCCCGGGTGGGTGTCAGCACCCGGGGTGAGACCTCCTTCGAGGGGGCTGAGCAGATCCCCACGCCGCCGGGTGAGCCGGCTGCCGCTTAGAAACCTCTGGCCGATCCATGGTGGCTTTCGCTGCCCAGAGCCTCCAGGCTGTGGCGGTTTTAGTTCCTCCGGGTTGGA
Source organism: Apteryx rowi (assembly GCF_003343035.1). Taxonomy (NCBI): domain Eukaryota; kingdom Metazoa; phylum Chordata; class Aves; order Apterygiformes; family Apterygidae; genus Apteryx; species Apteryx rowi. The sequence continues at coordinate 1,262,326 of NW_020448908.1, read as the reverse complement.
AAGAAATTGTGCGCGTGGTTCACGAGGAGGCCTCGGAGCCATCTCCTTCACGGCCAGGTTTCCTCAAGGGCTTCGGCGGTGCCGTCCTGCTGCTGCCCACGGGCACGCGTGCCGGGCTCGCCTGCCGCCTGGCTCCACGCGCTTCAGCGCTCATCAGCCTGGAAGCGGGGATGGTTGCAACCCGTCTCCACATCAACCCCCAGTTCAAAGGAAGAAGGGAGGAGGACGCATGACTCCACGAGGACCAAGGGGCCAGAAGCCTCCAAAACACACCCAGAGGCAAAAGCCAACCCAAATCTCCCAGCGAGGGCATTTCCACAGCTCAACCAACAGGAAGAGCCAAGGGGCAGAACCATCGCTCCATCCGTCCCCGCTCCGAGCGCCTTCGGGTCCCCGGCACACCCTGGCGGTCTGGTGTCACCCCCTGCAATCTGCCCCGGTGGGGTGGCAAACACGCTCGCCCGGAGCAGAACTTCATCTGCCCCCTGCGGGGTAGAAGAGGCCCATCAGCAACCACATCGCGACGTCCGAGGTGCCCGTGCCTTGAGCGAGACAAGGCAGGCACTAGATCCTTGCGTTCTGGTTTTGCAATGTATTTTCTAACTGCGCTCTGCTTGTTACGAGCCCCATCCGCAAGTGACGCACGGTGGCTCACGCTTGGAGAGCATCAAAGTTTGCTGAAGCCGGATGTTTTCTTCCGAAAGGCGCCAGTCGTTGAAGTTGGAGATTTAGAGTCCAGCAATGGCAATAAAACTTGTTGTGTTTTAATAGCAGCATCTGTGAGCGCCGAGTGACCTGTTATGAAATTTCCCAGTGTCCTCACCAGCCTGCTGGATGCCTTATCCCAGCCTGTGATTGCACAGGCTCGGCCATACGTGTAAACAGTATCCTACGTTTCCTTTGGTCCTTGTTCACCCACGCGTACACGGTGTTTTGCATCAGAAGATCAGATGTATCCAGCATTTCTTCCCAGTGGAAAGCAATTTCCTCCCCATTTAATACTAACAGTTGGAGATGGCCTCCCTAAAACGACACAGTCGCAGCACAACTTTCACCTACTTGGCACGGACCTAGAGCTGCGATCAAGCAGCGCACCGGTCACGGGACTGCAGATGGCCTGCGAGCCGCGGTCCTTGGAGAGCGCTCGATGCGGGGACGGAGGGTGAGAAAGAGCAGAAGCCCCTGGCACAACTGCTCCGTGTCGACCGGCAGCAAGCAGGAGAGACCTGCCTGCTTCCTGCGTGGAAACTGGGGGAATTTTCATGATTAAAACAGCAGTTCAGTACAGTCAGCTAGAAGGGCTGGTAGAAAGCCCAGCAAAAGTTCAGGGCATGCACTGTCGGGTCTAGAAAGGGTTCAACCATCTTTACGCCTTCTCTCTCTTCACCTGTGGGTAAGACATGGTCCGGCAGAGAGCCCAGCAGCGGGGGACATTGCGGATGCTTGCTGACATCTAGAAAGTCTGTCAAGTCCATGGTAGCTCACAGCGGCTGGTGCCTCTGCTCCCGTAGGGTCTGCGGCGGGTGGCAGCGGGTGCAAGCCACACCAGCCCGTTTTGCAAAACTTGCTTCCGGGCGGACCGGCCTGAGCAAACACCTCCATCGCTGACCCTTCTCCTTCCCCACCGCTGCCCGTGCCATGTTATTGCAGAGAGCTGCCACCCTGCACGCGTCCTCGTGCACAAAACCTCTCTGCCGCTGGAGAGCCTGCGCTGGAGAAAGAAACCACGTTGCACGTGCTGAGACTAAATACCAAAAGCGATGAGAAGAGGAACATGAATATTAGCTACTTCCCCACGAGGCGCAAGCCAACTGCSGTCACTGATCTGTTAAGCCAACCAGAGCAGGGCTTGCAAAGGGACCCGAGAAGCAACCGAAGCCCGGCGGAGCACGGGCCAGGCCCCAAACCGGCCCCCGCCACCGCGGCTCCACGACTCCTTCACTGCCCTCGCTCCCCCCGGCCCGAAGCGAGCCGGGACGCCGGGGCTTCCCCGCTCCGCTCTCGCCCGCGGCTTGCCCTCCCGCTCAGACACGGGGCGCTGGGTGACCGCCGGCAGGCGCTGAGCAGAAGCGGGGGTGCTCCAGAGGGCTTTGGCTTCTGCAAAAGCGAGAAGCTTCCCAGCGCTTGCTCGTGGCCCACACCTTTGCAGAAACACCAGTTACTCTTTATAGCGTTTGCTACTGCAACCGGAAAGAGGGGAAGTTCCTCCCTCCAAACGTTGAGCCAACCGGTTCCTTGCAGTTATTGAGCAACCGGCTTCCGAAAAGGTGCTCAGGGGCCGCCGCAAAGGCCAGAGCCCCCCGGGGAAGGGAAACCGCAAATGAGGTGTGGAGGACAGGACAGGTAACGCCGTCATACAGCGCATTCACGCCAAAGAAGCGGAGCGCGGTGCAGCTCCCCGTGCCTGCTGCCGCCACGTGAAACGCCAGGTGAACCTTAGGGCTTGGGCTCTAGGAAGCCGTTTGCCAGAGGCAGCTTTAGCACTTCGATAAACATATTACTGCTTTAGGGCAAAAAAGAAAGAAAAATCCTTGGTGAAGGGGAGAGACCCAGCCAGCCTCCAAGGCGGTTCATGGGTTTCATCCTTTGGAAGACCACAGCCGTGGCAGCCCCAGCCAGGCAGGTTTGTTCTGCCCCGTTTCATGCCACATCCAGAAAGCCCTGGGACATGTTTTTGAGTGTTATCCAGAAGTACGGAAATGGACACAGAGGCACCAGAAGCAACGGCTTTTCCTCCATTGCCCGTGGGGGGAGTTCAGAGGGCTGCGGCTGATGTTTCACCAGTGCTTACTGCTGTCACGATGAATCTGCACAGTGGAATCTTTCTTGACCTTTAGCCGTTTCTAAATAAAAGACAAACAAGATAAATCAGGTGAGCAGAAAACAGCTTTTATCCTGTTGCAGCAGGAATCACATTTCTCTTCCTTTGTTGTAAGTTTACAGCATTCACCAAAAATGAAACTTCTGTTCCACTTGGAAAAGACATTTCTGCCTTCACTGTACTCACTGTCAAAGATTAACTGTAATTCCCAGACTCCTTTGCCCATACAGTGCAGGAAATTACTCAAATTCAGTCACCAAAAATAGAAATCTTGCTTGACATGTTCTCTCAGTCAGTGCCTAGAAGAACTCCTTTACACCGATGCTTGAGGCGCAAGAAAGTCCCCTGCTTGCAACATGCATATTTCCTGGCACTGACTCCGAGGGCGGATGGATTAATACGCAATGGTGATATTAAGGCTTTGGTCTGTCCTCTGGTCACACTGCTTTACAGCTTCAAAATGGTATTTCCCTTTCCACACACACAAAGATGCTGCAATGCCTTGAAATCRTCATCTGCACGAAGAGCAGCCAGCGAGCTCAGCCTGGGCAAGGTCAGTGATGCTTGTTGAGAGAAGCAGCTTTAAAAAAAAAAAAGCATTTCCATGTTGTGATTCTCTTTCTGTTTGAAGAGGGAATGCATCTCACCCCTCCAACATGTCCAAACAGCCCAAAGTCTTAGGACACGACTAGTGTGGATAATCAGTGGTGGAAGTTCTCATTTTCCMCCTCCACCTTTCTAGGAAATGTTCTCTGTTCCCTCTCAGACAAAACCGGGCGTAACGCTCCATGTGTTCCTCACTCCCGGGCTGCGTCTCTGCCGGGTCGTAGCAGGGCTGTGCCGCTTCCAGCTCGCGCAGCCTCCTGCTCCGAGCACGCCACACACGTGCCAAACCCTTCACAGCTCCCAGTCTACTCACACCCCTTCCACATCCCAACCTGAATCTCCAAAAGCTGCCAGTTATCCCCAGTCCGGGGCTTTCAGGAATGTTTCGCTCCCTTGGAACAGTGTGCATTGAGCCCGGGAGGCTTGAGACTCCCAAAGTCAGCTGGGCGCCGTTGCACRAGTCTCCATAGATGAGGGAACTCAGCAGACGGGACATGGTAACATCTAGTATTTTATCTTGAGAAGTGCACCTGCACCTGCTGCCGGGGACCGCGTACTGCACCTGCCCGGTGTGTGCTCAGCACCATCGCACCACCCCGGTATCACATAAATATTTATGCTGCTTGGTCAGATGGAGAACTCCAGTGAATGACAGGTTTCAGACAAGGTTTGGATTTTCTCAGATAAAGCCCAGTTTTTGTGGAGGTCTCCAGAAATAAAGTCATCATAGGTCACTGGAAAATCGCTTGTCAGATGGAGAGCTAGATGGGCCTAACAAAAACACACCAAAAGGAGAAGTAAACAGAGCACAGGCAGCCGTGGGGAAGACGGTCGCCAGCCCTACGTGGGGGCTGCGTTGCCGAGCCGTGGGACAGGCAGCGGGGAGGGCACGTACATGGGCTGCCAAGCCCTGGTAGATCTGGGAGCTGGCTACAGCTTTGCCAACCAGGAGCCCACCTTGAGCCTCCAGCAGTGACGAAGACCAAAGAGCGCCTGCTTGCAAACACATGGCTGCAGGATGACCTCCTGCTCCGGGCAAGGGGAGGCCACGGGGTGCTGCCCGTCACTCGTGAAGGAATCAAGCAAGCACCGTTAGGGCAATGCTGTACGGTGCCACAGAGACCCACAGCAAACACTGGCACAGAAAGACTTCTGCCTCTGCAGTCCACCCTGCTTTTTCTGAGCACTTCCAGGTCCTCAGGATCAGAGAGGAACCAATTTGTGCTGCTCGCTTCAGTCTGAACCCAGGCACTCATCTATGTTCTGCATCAGTCAGGAGGAAATTAGTCACCTAAGTGCACAGTCCAGTCGCGTGACTTAGGGAAGGGTTGTGCACACAGAGAACATTGCTCCAGGACCAGAGGATCCACCACTCCAAGAAGCGGCATGTAGGCACAGAAGGAACATCCAGCAAGCCAACGACAGACTTCCACTGAGCCCAAGAAGGCCTGATCCATGACACTGTTCAGAAAATAGGAAGCACTCTACAATTTGCAACTGGATAATTGGGAACCAGCTGAGAAAACTCAAGTGTGTAGTACAGGTACATGGTTAATGTCCATTTATATCTCCTGAAAGGCYGGAGCCAGACAATGACTTACTGCAAAACAAAAGCGTTGCTGAAATACCACACTGAGGAGCTAAGGGACAGGCAGCAGTGGGGAATACGAAGGCAGAGCACTGCCTGCCATGAGGGCAAGCTCAGGAACGTTGTCTCCTCGAGCAGGAAGCGCATACCAGGAATTCTTCCCCGCTGCTTCAGGAGCCTGTCCATCATCAATCTAAGGAGCCGATGGTGCAAGAGGCAGTGAACCCTGACGTAGGACCTGCCTGCTATATTCAGTGAGAGCTTTTTGTTTTCAGACTAAACTCCGCTCCCCCAAGGCATGTGCCTTCACGTGCCTCCAAGAAAGGCAACAAGGGCAACGGCTGCTCCGAACTTGTGACTCTGAGCAGGCAGGAAATTCCAGCCATTCTCCTGCACCAGATCCACAGCTGCATTTTTCTGATTGAAGCCTGGGGAGCCCTTCACAGACACCGTAAAAAAGGGTGGGTTCTCCATCACCTTTGCTTAAGGTCAGCTTTGATTTGCAAGCCGGGAAAGTGTGGAGGGCTCACAGCCTGCCAGGTGGATGCTGTCCAAAAATCCCACTTCATTTACTAACGGTTTGGAGGACTTGAGGAGTAGGGGAGGAAAAAAGAGGGAGGGCATAGACTCCCAGATAGACAAAGCTGCTGTAAGAAAGAAAGCAAATGTGATAAGATCTACTAGGAGCCAGTCGACCAAAGCGATCTCCTACTGGCTCTCTGAGCCTGCAGCCAAGAAATCCAAGTGGGATGCACTACCCCGATCCACACTGCTTCCTAGCTGATGAACGTTGTAAGCTTGGATTTCTTGCTCCAGAGCGTTCTGGTTGCAAAACGCCCTTGTCAGCAAATAGCTATTTCAACAGTATGACATCATTCTGGAAACAACACCTTGTAGGAAAAGCTTATCACCTTATAAAGCAAATAAAAAAAGAGAGTGATTTCAACACACGCACAATAGAAGAATTAGGGATTGGCTCAGAGGAGAGCCAATGCCCTCTCTGGGGAGCACGCACCAGGGCTCATGTTTGAGGAAGGTCTCGGATCTCCACGGTCCCAGCTCTGCATTTGCTCATACACTCGTACAGCCTGACTTTGTTCCAGGCTGTCTGCAGCCCATCACATGCTGGACATCAGCTAGGTAATAAAAGTGAGTGAACAGTTCAGACGTTCTGTCTCTGAAGAAAAAGCTCACAAGCTAAATGGGCTGGTCACACCAGCCCAGGAAGTTTGAATAGATGTTCCCCATCGGAGCTAGCAGATCAAAGATCAAGAGGAAGCACCCAGGCACAAAACAAGTCTGTAGCAGAGACTGAAAAAGAACCTTTAAGCTTTCTTTTCTGATCCCCCTCTAGTCACAAACCACCTTTAGCTCTCCAGGTTGGGGGCACAGCAAAGTCCTCACACACGGCTTTTGGGCTAGTGCTCACTTAGAGCTATCTCATGCTCCCTGCATGGTGCAAACAGGACCGTAGGAAGGCTGCCTGGCTCTGGGATTTACCTCTGCAGGGGCAGCTTCTGCAATAGCGAAGCAGTAATGAAGAAGGTGTCCAGCCTACTCTGCCTGTGGATCACAAAGCAGCTGGCAAGGGGTAAAGGCTGAAATCAAACGTGTTTAGTGCAGTCTCCRCTCACTGTTTCTGATGATGTTGCTTCACCAGATGATGCCTTGCTTTCCCCTCACCTTGGTAGTGTTAGAGGTGGCAAAAGACAGGACTGCAGTAACTCATGCAAGGCACAATAGCATCACGCTGGAGCTCTCGAGGAAGGTCTAATTGTTGTACCCATGCAAGTCGGTTCCAGTCTATTTACTCGGGTCTACACACAGCAAATCAAACCTTCAGACAGCCTCCCCCAGACCTGCACTAAGGTGAAAGCTGTGCGCAGTCCGGCCCGGAGGACCCGGGACCGGCATCGGCTGTATGGCAGCACCATCTGGTGGTACCGGCACCACGCTGGCTCTCCCCACTCCCAGTCAGCACCAGTGGCAGCAGGAAAGGGGAGGCAGCCTGGAAGCGACCTTCTGCCTGTCCTCAGCCCAAGAGGGGTGACAGCACGCCCCGAGAAGAAGAGCGAGAGTGATGGCCCGCCTACAGCCGAGGCGATACAGCAAGAAGAGGCAAGCCACGGCTTGCCTCGACTCACGAGGACGTTCTCGGGGAAGATCGTGAGAACACCCGGGTTCAGGACCCGCTCTCAAGGAAAACAGCACGTGATGGTGGTTGCAGCCTGGTGCAAGTTTCCAAACATGTTGCTAATCCTCCCATGATCGTTGAGGCGGGGTTTCCTCCAGAGAAGGAGCGTGACATAAGAAATCTGACTGGGAAACTCATTACCGTCATTTCTCAATCGCTTTAGGAAGCTTGCAATGAATCTTTGGCCTGAAGATCAAGCCATCTTTACAATCGCTACAGCCTCTGCTGCTTTCTGTTGCGTTACGTAGCGGAACCCACAAGTCTTCGTGCCTGACCCCCTCGAGTCCCAGCTCTCAAGCTCTGCAGGGAGACCTGCTGCTGCCGTTTCAGCCAGCACAAGAACAGTGAAGGCTAGACAGAGCAGAAACATTTTATTACTAGAACTGACAGATCTGGAAAAGAGAGAAGAGATTTAGGGTTCACTGGGCAACACAGATTTTGTATTACACGGCTATGAAATTCAGGCTAAAAAGAAAACTGAAGAAGTCAACCAGATGAGCTGCAAGTGTCAGCACCTCACACATTTGTCGCATTGGTACGCCACAAAGTTTTATCAGACTTCAATGCTTTTCACAGCAAAGTAACTACCTTTCCCACCCTGCAGCACACTAGTATCTGTGAGTAAGTTTTGGGAAGCTCTTTGAACCCTAACAGAGTATTTGATTAACCTTTTTGTCTTCTAAATAGATGGCTGCAAAGTGACATGCTGGACAGGAAGTCTAATATTACATTCAGCCGCGCTCTTTACCGCTGTGCAGAACATTTATACTCCAGGCGCTGTGGATCCGAGAGGCTTACAGGAAGACAGAACTAACGAGTATGCTGTGCAGGCTGGTCCATGCAGATACCTAATCCAAGAACAAAGCGGCAGGAGTTATTTTCTGTTTGTTTAAAAAAAATGCAGCTTGGGATACATAGAGGCAACTCCGAGCCCTGGAGGAAAGCAGCTCCAAACACAGCTCTCCAAGAGTCAGGGAAAGCTTGTGTCAAGTCTTTGCCTCATGAATAATGGTAATAAAAAAAAATGTGAGTAGAATTGACGTTTTTGGTGTGAAAACTGTATAAGTGGGTTTATTAGATCTTTTCACCACTATCTGCTGGAATTATTCAGCAAAATTTCCAAATACTCTTCTGAATAAAATGACATGAACATTCAGGATATGCAGCTGAAGTCTAATAGAATTGAGTCTAGATAGCATCTGTTCCCATTCAGAAAGAGCCACGCTGGATCAGACAGGAGATCTATGTAGCCTAGGACCTTGTCTCCAACAGTAGGAGGTATTTAGGGGTTGGTACAAGAACAGGATGAATATATTGTTATCTATTCCATCTATGATTGCTGATATGTAATTTAAAAACCCAGTGTTAGAAAATTACAACCCTACAAAGGGCATCTTGAAAAGTGAGTCCTTCAGAAGACTGTTAAAGAACACCACGAGTCAGAGTTAAACTCTTTTATTTACTTTGAAATATCAGTTTAAATTTTCAGTTACAAAGTCCAGTCTAGCAATAGCAAGCTGAAAGTATGTTAACGGTTCTTTATTACACAGCCCTTTCGTGACACACTAGATTGTTTGGTTTTACAAGGCACTGCAAGAACACACTGAGAAGAACAGAAGCCCCAACAGATTTATAATTGTAGCTCCAAGAGTCCTGATAAGCATGAGATTAGCAACACCTGAGATACCCAAACAGACAACTGTTTATTTCACCACAATTAACAAAAGGAGGACCCAAAAGGCTGAGCGATGCTGTAACATGCACAACCGAGTCTGAACAAAACACAAAACCTTAAAGAACAGACAGAATAACCGTAAAGAATTTGGCCAATCTAACCAACAATGACAAGTAAGTAGCAAATATTCCGCTTTTCTTTTGTCAGGTCTGAACGTGTTTCACAAAACCTCAAGAACCCAATTCAGTGCAGTTTCTAAAGAGCCTACTGGATAAAGGGGACACTGAGTAATTTCAGTAGTTTCTCCCCGTGATAAAAGCCCAGTCTTTCCACCCACCTTAGGTGCAAATGGCTCATCTGTCCCCATCACCGCCACTCTGCTTTCCAAAAGTGAGCCCAGCACAGGACAAGGCACTCCCTGTTCAATCGAAGTAAACATTTGCAATTCAAGAAGCTGGTGCAATATAAAACCTGAACGTGTATTTAAGTAGCACAGACTTATTTAAGGGCAGTGTATAGTCTCATTTCCTATATCTAATTCCTATTTATTGGGAGGCATTTTGTTCTCTATTTTGTCTTAAAATAGACTGAGCAGAGGCAGGTCTCAGGTTTCAGTTAATAAGGTGAAGAATTAACAATATTCTCAGCTTTGTTTCTACTTTGCAGGTTTGGCAAAACTGTCACTTTAGTCACATAAGACACTAATCAGACAGGAATACAAGTTTTTAAGAAAAAGTGCATTTTATACTGCAAAACATTAGGGTTTCTGGTGCAAAAATAACAAATCCATCTACATTAGTTGAGATGCGTACTTATGATATCAACTAGTGATATCTTATCCATGCCAACAAATAAAGTTTTAAAACAAGTCTTTGCAGCTCTGAAATTTCATTAAAATATTATTAGATAGCATATTAAAGTAAGTAAAGGAGACAATAGGAGTGAAGTTACTCTGTGAAAGTATGTTCTAAGCATACARATCAATTGCTAACAATTTTAATATCTGCACTGCAGGATGAATTCTGAAAATCGTAATTAAAAAAATACACAGTTGTACTTTCTACATTTAAACATTGGTTTCCAGTCAGTTTTCAAACACTATCACTCACTCTTGAAGTAGCTYAGTGTCTGAGCATAAATTGCATGGTTAGAGAGTTAGAAACACTATAAGTTAAAAAGATGCACAAGTCACAACTAGTTAAACCATGATATAACATGGTCAAATTGTAACAGCTGATTTAGTCTAGTGCTAGCTCTTGTGTTAGTTGGGAATTACCAATTCAACTCATTTACATATTTATCCCATTTTTGGTTTTAGGAAGCTCTTCCTACTGCAATTCCTTTTATACATTTCATAAGAAAGCCTGCATGCAAGGTCAATGAATTACACACTCAATTGAATGAAGATTATTCAAGTATTAAAAGAAACTTCAGTAGACTGTAAGTTTTTAAAAACCTTTCATTAACAAATATAACAACACTGGGAGTCTGTGCTGTCCATTTGCAAGTCTGCAGGCCTGGAAGCTCTTGGGTTCTTATTCCAGGCATGCCACTGAGTGACAGTAGCCTGGAATAACACCTTTTGCCAGCTGACTGAGGCACTAAAAGGTTAAATATTGCCTGCACAACTGGCAGAACAATAAGAGAGACACGCTGAAGTTTGAATGCTACATCTAAGTGAGACTGTCTACATAAGTAAATACAAATAAATAGCACGGTTTCCTACCTGACTTACCACAGTACTTGCAGTACAAATCCTAAGGAGATAAAGATAAGGTGACATATTAGATCAGAGCGCTGGTTCAGCAAGTCAATTCTGCTGCTGTGGGCAGCAGCCCTACCCAGTGCTTCAGCACAATAGTGACAATCCGCAATGCTTTAAAAGGCGACGCTGCGTGCAGACAAACGCCTTCCCCATTTCTGCAAGGAGTCACCAGTGAACCCCACAGCTGAGATACGGGAAGCAGCAATTCTTTCACATTTTCTCTAGACACCTTGCCTCTGCATTTCCCTCGCCATCAGGGTGAAAGCAGAACAACTGGTCAGTTTTCAAGTCCTAAACTTTTGAACATCCTCAGTCAGTTCCCTCCTTGAAAAACCCTTTAAGCTAAACAGTTCTTGGCTGCAGCCTCATGTCACAACCACACTCAATACCTCTAACCATCTTCATGACCTTTTCATCCTTTCCCGCTACTACCATGTTTAAGAGGAAGCAATCAGATTGGGAAATACTCCAAATAAGCATGAACTATTCCACACGATCTTACAGATCTTGACACCCTTTCCAAAAGCTGTCAAAAAGCAGATAGTTTCTGTACAATGGTCAGTCATAGCCCCACTAGTCTTAAGGTAAAGAAGCTTTCAAGCTCACAGGATTTTTTCTATCTTTTTGCTGTGTTTCATAAAGTAGATTACCATGTCTTAACTCAAAGGAAGTATCTCCTGACATCATAGTCAACAGTTTATGAAGGAGTTTATGAGCATCTGGAGTTCCTCAAAATCCTCTGCAGCATTTAATAACTGAAACAATTAAATTGTCATCACCAAACTTCACCCACCCATTAGCCAATCCCTGCTCCAAGCTGTTGGCAAGTATGTAAAATGACATCAGACCCGATACAGTGGAGCCTCCCTAATTCTCTCTTCCACGCAAAATATTCTCACACCCATTTCTCAGGGAAGTGTATTATCAGACCCAAGTTTGCAGTCACAGGATTCTACAGCATTATCAGTGTTTGCACTTTATAAATTGCAGGCACAGCAATAAACACTAAACCTGAACTTCCTACACTTACTCACTAGTACGAAAATTTTTGTAGTTGGCAACAGGTCTCCCATTCAGTGCAAATTAGCAAATTCTATTTATTGACGATCTGGAAGAGAAAGCAGATAGCAAGCATTACACAAAACATCAGCTCTTTGAAGCTCTGCATCATTTTTATGTCATATTTCCAATGAAAATATGCAGCTATAGGAAAGACATTATGAATTAATGAATTTAACAAAAAAACTTTTAAAAAACAAAAGTATTTAATTTAGGTTGAGATTAAATAAAATTAGTTTAATGCCATTTTTAAAAGTTTCACTATACAAAATTTCTCTACCACCAAGACACCCTTTACAAATACAAACTCTGATGACTAATGATGACTAATTCTCAGATTATAAAATAAATAACGTTGTCTAACAAACTGATCACATGGAAGCGTCACAAAAACAGATTATGAGGAAATGCACAGTTTAAAATGATGCTCAAAGCAACATATTTCTGAAAATGAGAATTTTAACACTGGCATGTAGAAGGTCAACTACTGCAGTTCTGAGACAAACAGAAGTCACTGAAATCAACTCATATTTTTCCTTTGAATGGGAGACAGGAGCAAAGATCTTCTGGAAAGAACAGCTATAGGTGCTGAATAGGAAAAATTCCACAGGCTGAATAAATTAATTTGGAAAGCGGTTCTCCCCACGCAGATGCCGCTTTCTACCTTCCCTGCTGACAAATTTGGCGATTTTCTTCCTCAGGCACACCCCGTACCATCCCTTAGTGCCTCAAGTGAATTCCACCGAGTCCGGTGCAGCATCCACGCTAGGGAGCTCTCCAAGGCTGACCGCTTATACTCAAAGGAAGCATAAAACATTCCACAGATAAACACCCATAAATACAGCGCACCTCATTTAGAACTAGAGACATTTACCAGTAATGGAGCACAAGACAGCGATCTGCCTCAAACTTTCTCTCCTCGACGTGGGGGTGACCAGCAGCCAGGGAGCACACGGCAGAAGGCACTTGCCCGAAGAGGGCAGTACGGCTTCTGCAGACGACCCCAACGCTCAAGCYGCCAGGTGAACCTTGCCGTGACTCTCGGAGCGCAGCGTCCGTGCGCTTTGCTCTGCTAGCGCAACCAGCCCTTCCTACCGCCAGCCTTACAGCACCTCGATTCTGTGGTCGCTTTCTCACCTCACTAAGCTGTTGATGTTCCACTCCCATTTTACTCACAACTAGAAATATCACACGTAAATTAAATAGCATTACTGAAAATTACTTAAATCAATTGCTGAACTTAGCAGAATACATGAATTATTTCTTTTTAAAAAGTTTAGCAGCTAAGATACACTGATGATAAAAACTTCTTACCAGATAAAGGAATAAACCTACAAGAAGATAAGTACCTTAACTATTTGCAAAAATGTGTCAAATCACCAATATTTAAACAAAACATTAAATATAATAAATTACTAATCAGAAAGTCTGCCTGCCTGCTGACAATCTGACAAGTGCTACTTTGTATTTGAATGCAAAAGAGAATATTTACTTTGAAGGCAAATTCTTTTGATAGAAAGTACAGTAGTATTTTGCTTGGTAAGCCAGAAGTATATCCAAACATCTTCACACACAGTTTCCCTTAGCAAAGTTATCACAACTGCAGAAGTCTGCATCCTCTCTCAAGAGTTACAAGGAGAAGTGATATTTTCTTCTTCGCTAAACTTCTACTGGAAAACAGCAAGTTAATAGCAGCTCTCACTGAGAGATACTGTAGCAGAATCATCCATAATTAGAAAAATTAAAATAATGATATTCTAAGAAGTTTCAAAATGTTGGGTTTTTTTAATATATATATATATATATTTGTAAAAGTATTAGAATCAAAGCACAGACCTTCACATTTAAGTGACTCCTTAATGAGACATCCTGGTCTTCAATTACCAATTTTATTTCTGTTCCCACTATGGCATCCTCTTTCTTTCACTGGAGTCTTGTAATTTGGAACCAAACGATACTCCTAGCGTAAATAACTTTTAAAGTCCTGCTCAGAACCTGTATATACGTTTTCCCAAATGAATTACTTGGAAAGTCCACACAAGAAGCAGCGCTTCCCACCCTCCCATTGGGGGGGGGGGCACTAATAAACAGCCTGGACTACTCATTCTAGGCAAAACTCCTAGTTTTCAAAAACTGTCTCTGGTTTACAGACAGTGGGAATAGGTTTAAGATTTTAGAGTATTTGATTTGGCAGAATATCTTTGAATCCCCATGTTAGCATATTTATGCCTATAATAAATCAAGGTGGCAACTTAGAATTTAAGTTAAACATTACTCTTCATCTAACCTCTAACGAGAATGAAAATTTATAACTAAGGAAGTTATAAATTACTCAACCTTCACCTTAAAAATAACAGCTAGCACCATGTGTCTAGGATAAAGATCTCCTGCAGAGAAAGTGGCCTTTAGCAAAGCTATTTAACCGCTAATGATTTGCTTTATACACATATGAAACAATGTGTTTTGTACAGGAGGTATATGGTTGATTTGAGTGAGGAAGGTGGCATCAAGAGCATAATAAAAAAGACATCTGGAAGTATTTGGCGCAAGTTAGGTTCATACTGTGTACAAAAAGCTATCTCCTGCTTCACAACAAAAGGAACCCAAAACACATCCCTCCTATTTGCAGCTACCAGTTAACCAGTACATCACAGAGAGCCCTACTAATATTCGGAGATTGAGGGGGGTGTGTGTGTGAGAAATCAGTGCCTAAAATATTTTTCAATTTTAGCAAAGCAATTTAGAAGACTCCCTGTCTCCAACAAGTACTGTTTTACAACGGATAAACCCACACCGTTCCAACTATTTTCAGTTATACTTTTACATTATGACCTATAATTTGGGCCAAAGAGGAAAATCAAAACAAAATGAAAGCAAACCTTTCAACTTAAGAGCTAGTCATTAGAAGATGGTTTTATCAATTCCCCGCACCTGAATGCCAAGTCCTGATGTGAAACTTTCCATCTGTGCTGTATTAGACTGGTCAGTAGCTGTCACTTGACTGACAGATAAGCTCTGGATAAAGCACAGCACACATACTTCAGCCACTTCAGGAATGAGTAGTTGCAGGTGTTTAAAAGAAGAGATTTTGAATCCTTTGTTGCCTAGGCTGAAATGCACATATTTGACAAAAAATGTCAATTTCTAGAAGTGGAATTTTCATTTTTGAAGTCTCCAATTCTTGTTCTGTACGTTTCAGACAGACTGTCTTCCCCAGTACTTCCGTAGCAGGGAAAATTTTGGAAGTGCAATACTAAGACAGCTTGTGCCCAGTTTCAGTGTTCATGCTGACAATTGATTTTTTCTTCAGAATGCTCCAAAACATCAAGCATTTCTTCTATTATAGCCTGTAGTGCCCGACCCAGCTGTTCTGCAGTATATGGTTTTCCCAGTGGAGGCACATGAACAAAAGCAGACCTCCCACGGCTCTGGTACAAGGAAGTATAGTAAGTGAAGTCACAAAGGTATCTGAAATATAAAAATAAAACTTATTTAGCAACACGTGACAAATACAGTGTGCAAACTGCCTGACAGGATGAACTGTATTCTTATCATTCAGCATTGCATCAACATCCTGCAATAAAATGTGGAATACAAGCCAGGTATCGTGAGTTTGTGAAATTGCTTTAATCTAATCTAGGACTACGAAACATAAGAATCTCTCCTTTCCCTCATGACTGTATGACCGCAGAAGAACGGGTGGAATTGCTGGCCTCATTGGAAGCGAAAAGCGTATGAATCGCATAGGCCTCAGTGAGTTGAGCATGAAAAGAACATGCTCTGCAGCATGAGCCTATTTTCCCCATTGATCACTATCATCCCATACCTGCCCGCATCCTTAGATATAGTGACAGTGACATCCAGCTCCAGTGCTGAGACTCTCTTGCAAACTGTGTCCATGTCAATAATTGAATCGATGCATTCTGGGCCACCTTCTACGCAACACTGAGAGCCTGGGCAGAAGCGGCAGTTGTCTAAGCCTTTATAACCTACGTTATGGCCACACTTCTCCAGAGTTACAGTTGTCGCCATACCCGAAACACCTACATGAACCACCAGCTACAAGAGAAAAGAAACAAGTTAGATGAACCAAAATAAAAATGGTGGAGAATCAACAGCCCACTATTCCCAGTAAAATACTGATGCAGTTGTTGCATGAATTCTTACATGAATGCCACAGTAACAAGTCATTTTATCAATGAACTCGTGTGTTCAGTACAGAACAATCCTGCTGATTTCGCTCCCTCCCCAGGCTAAGTTTTAATTTACTTATGGCAAGATGAATGTTGGCACAATCACAACAAAGCCCACTGGTGGAACAGCCACAGTGGCACAGATTAACTAGCTGTGAGCTGCCTAGACAACCCTTTACAGCAGCCTCTTCACAACAGTTGCTGCCATTAATGGGAGACCTCTATTTTGAGCTATAAAATTCTACAAATTCAAATGTTCTCACAACAAAAGAAGAAAACATCTAGTGAGGGACTACAATTCTAAACATAAATGAAAAATGTGACTTCACATTATGCTCATTACTGTAAGAATGCCAGATTTCAATCATTTGTTTTGTCTTTTCTCCTCCTCACTCTACTCACTCACTTGTGGACTGTGCTTTTTCCATAATGCAGGAATTAGTCTTTGCACGGTCTGATATTCAACTGGGATTTCATACACATGCAGATCCACATCATCTCGCAGTCCTAGCTTCTCCAGTTCCTAAGAACATAAGGAAATAAAACTCCAGATGATCAGACAAACTCAGCAGAGGATATACTTCTGAAAGGTTTAAGGGCAGAGTGAGGCTGCTGTGGGGGACTAGTACAAGCTTACATTGCAGGTTAACTAAATGATATATAGAGAAAGTAGAATTGGGAGAATTATATTCATAGTCTAGTTTGTTATCTCTCAGGATTGCTGGATTGAAGAGCAAGTTTTCATGTTTGTTTCCACATAAACAAATAACAACTCTCACCTCTAGTTAACAGTACTACCAGGCAGATTGTCTATGATTCTCTACAAATATTAACAAACATTCCTCATAAGAAAAACAGAAGCAACATTGGCACACCCTCTGCAACATATTTGTTTTTACTTTTATTTTGGCAAAATCAGAGATACAAAACAGCCTATTTCCAAAATAGAAAAGGGGCTTCCTTTGCTAGCCTTACCTATACCATCTAACACAYTGTACTTAACTTTGCAACATTAACTTTTACCATTTCAGTGATTCAAYTCATGCAGTGAACTATTTCTTCTTCTGTAATGTTGACTAAAGTTATGCCCTGAAACTATCCCACCTATCTGGGCAACAAACTTAGGCGATTTCCTTTAAACCCTGTAAAACATAAAGTATCAGTTAAATACCTTGCAAAGACTTCCTTAGAACAAGGAAAGAGGGAGGGAAAAAGAAAGATCTTTTTTTCCAAAATACCTGACAGGAAAGAATACTGTTTCCTTCCAACATGCGCTGAAAGTTCTCTCTAAATACAGCATATGGTCTTGAACATCTTCCAGCTTGAACGGTGACATAACTATATTTTATAGGAAAGGGTAAAACCGTAGATTGCTCACTGCTTAGTTACAGAATGCAATACTAGTGGTAAATCTGCCTTAGGGTGCGTTGTCAAACAAACTAATTTGACCATTTTTCTTTTCTCCTTTGCTCTTTTTTGGTCCTCATTTTGATATACTCCAGTCTCACCAACAAAGTTTCAGTTAGATGCTTGCTCATTTGGCACTTCAGACTTTAACAGTCTAGCCCAGAATAGGACTTCATCAGAAGGGAAACTTTCCAGACCTATCAAACCCAAACTTTCAAAAACTGTAGGAAAGGATATACCCACATGGTCTGAAGCCTCTGAAAAAAATTCTTAAACTAAATCATCAGCTGAGCTCCAAACCTATGTTGTTTGTTTAGGAACCTTGTGCAAGTCTACACTGGGAGGCGCTTTTCAAGTGGCGTGAGTGATTTCGGCTATCATGCTTAATGAGTTCCAATGGCATCTACCTTACATCAAGTTTTTCTCTAATCAGAACAGCAATTCTGACACTTTGAAAAACTTTACAGCTGCTTTTCAAGGCTGATAAATGACTGTAAATGGCATTAAAGCCAACAACCTTAGTTAGAATCCTCCTATACCTTTGCCCCTTCTGGAAAGAAGCAGCAACTACATTCTCCTCTTTGAAGACGGAAGTAAGTCTGCTCTTGCATCTCTATTGCTAAGCCGGTATTTTAGTTAGAAATACCAGCTCTAGCTTTTCACAAGTTGATACACAGCACAAGCTTCTCTTCCTGTGCTTTTCTCCTCTGAGATACATGTCAGTTGAAAAATGCAATTCTACTCGTGCCAGAAGCTCAGAATGATTACTTGCATTAACAGCAAAGGAGCTGCAGGCACAGCAAGAAAATAACCTGAAACTCACACATCCARAAACCACTACAATTGTTTTCCTGGGTCTGAAATAAAACCAGCAAAGTTAAAAGCCACTGAACTATCAAAGGACATTTTAAAATATTCTTGAATTATTAAATTAGCTCCATTCCAGGTTCTGATTCTGTGATCAGAGCCAAGAGCTCCACTTTTATGCAACTCYTGCGCTTTATTTTCCTGTGAACAGAGATTATACTTGCAACTTCAGGTTAAGAAGTGCAGATTAGCTATTTTCAGTGAAGCTTACTCTGTTTCAAATCTTATTTTTAACTAGGTTTAAAATTCTTTTAAACTAAAGACAGTTTAAAGTTCAGGAGAGGAGAAGAGAAGATTCAAGTTTTCTGGACTCTTCCATTACAATCATACTTCCTCTATATTCTAATCTAACTGTGGGCATTATTTTAGTACTGTTTTTTTCTTTTTTGTGTAGTTATCAGCATGAGTCGTTTCTTTACTAGAGTTCTGAGAGAAAAAAACAACTTCAAACTGTATGGACACACAGAGACAGGTCTATGTAATCTGTAACAAGATTTAAGATAACTAAAACACGCAGAAAAGACAAGAGAAAGACTTTCACGGACCAGCAGATATGAGCAACAACAATGATAAATCACTTGCTCTGGCTCTGAGGGCAAGTCTGATATTAAAGGCTTGCTGTATTGATTAGTGTCTGGCACACACAGACATTCATTACTAGAGATGGATGCTAAGTGATGTTTCATCACATCTTCTTTACACAAACCCGCCTTCAAAATGCTAGCTAGTTTATGTGCTGCATTAGTAAAATAAGTAGTTTACAAATTAGAGTATTTAAATACTAGTTAGTCTTTTCAGAAAAAATCCAGAATGTTAATGGGTAGGAATTCATCATTGCTTCTCTAAAGAGCGCGAAACAGCTGCTGAAGAGGAATTTGATAGTTAAAAGTTTTACCAACTGCACGCTCGCCACAGTAAGCCAGAAACCTCAGGCCTTAACTCTGAGCCAGACCATTTCAATGACAACTATGTTCTCCAAATGCAGACGCACTAAATGTAGTTTTACAAATTCACAGCTTTCTTTTAACCAAACACAGTGAACATGCACTTCCATTCAATAATAAAGATGTACTCTGGCCCCCAGACAACTTATTATCTACAGCCTTGTATACCTGACAAATATAGAAAAACGAACGTGTTTGACCGATTCCCTGACCCCTCAACAATGGGCTTCTTTGTGAGCCTTTAATATCCTTATCAGGTCTGTCTAGACACCCTGACAGCAATTGTCCTTAGTAATGTCAAAACGCACTCTGACCTCTCCCCTCGTCCTCCAGCTCAGCCAGAAACACTTCGATGGGATGAACGCAGGAGCCAATTAGCTTCACACTCCACAGGGCACACCTGTGTCTGCACTGACCTGCGCSGCTCAGCCCGGAGCGCTGCCTCCGGCGCGCCAGGCAGCCCAGAAAACGTACGAATCAGAACGCCAATTTTAATAACTTCTTTAAAGAAAGGTCTCTTCCCAAGCAAAAACCGCAACTGAAAAACATCCTCAAGCRCAATATTACGAAATCTAAAATACAGGACAGAAACCCCACATTTTATAATACACAGAATAATATTTTTATTGTAGGCCTCAAAAAAGAAAAGGAAAGAAAATGGAAACAAGTTTTTCTTCCCTCTGAATTTACAGGCTATATCTCTCCCATGCATAAAAATCTCCAAACATTTAATCTTAGCATTATTAGAATGCTACAGCAACAGTATTACCTAAATTACATATTACATAAATATTACAGTATTTAAGATACTCTACATGTCAACCACATGTAAAAAAAAAAAATCACTTTTCAAAAAACAAGTAACTGTACTAGAAATTCACTGCAGTCAGAGGAAAAAGACACATCATATTTGTGGTTGATTTAGGAAGCCATATAACACCAAAAAAAGGACCAGAAAGAAAAGCAGAGAATTTTAACCTCAGGATGCAGGATAATATAAGATGTAGTAAACCAGAACTAGCTTAGCCCTAAAGCTAGGAAGGATTTACAAAGATTGTTTAATTGATTTTTCTTCTATTAAAATGCAGATCACACTGTCTGGGATTCAGAAACTCAGACACGCCTTTGTGTCCACTCAGCTCCATGAAGTCCCCTGTCTGAAACTTGCACAATGCCCAACTTGCATGTGCTCAAAGACATGCTGTTCCTTTTTGTCTGGGCCTCTCAAGGCTGAGACAGAGTAAGGAAAGGCAAATCCTCCACACTGCCTGAAAGTTTATGTTTTCAGCTAGATTCTAACATAAGCTATTAAATAGGACTCAGAGGAAGACCAGATCTAACACAGCAAGGCACGCAACACCAGTTGTAGTTTTATATTTTCAAAACACCCCCAAGCCCATAAGATGAATTTAAAATTCACATGATTGCTTCATCTATCAGCAACACAGCTGAGCAGGCATCAGTGCCTCGAGCTGCTGGGCTGAAGGAATGATATGCAATTTCTCTTTTTACAAATTATATATTAGGCTTGTTCTTGTATGCAACATCAGGACACCCACTACTCTTTCTTTCCCAGAAGCACAACACTCTTTCTTGTATCTTCTCTAGAAAGAAAGTAGCTTGTTTACAGTAACTGACCTGACATGAGTAAGAACAAACCAAATCAATTAGCCTCACTACTAAATTTTAACAGCATAGGCAGATTTTTTTTTTCATATCCACAGCTTGCATTTTTCCCAAAACTTAGGCTAAGCAAATCTTAACTAAAATATATTCAGCTCCAAAAGGCTCATGGAGCCAAAGGTTTAGTCTTTTTGTACCAGCCAGCACATTAGACATCTGGACATTAGTTGACTGTAATTGATTATAGTTGTGATTTAATTTAAAAGCATTCTGAAGAAGATATTAATCTCAGAGCTCTGAAGGGAAGAGAGATGTGTTGGGGAGAAAAATAGATTTAATTCCCTGGGTAACTGTACTAAAAGGTACCCTTGAATTCCCAGTAGTTTTGTCATAAACCACATCCAGAAGTGACAAATAAGGAAGAAGCGGAATAATGTGGCAGCACTGTCCCAAGCCAATGTTTTTATAGCACACTACAAAGCATCCTTAATTCCTTAGTTTAGCAGGGCATCTAGCTAGAGTTTGATTTCTTCTTGTCTCATCTGTGAATATATCCCAATAAGGTATATCACACAGATGAATGCGGTCGTGCAGATATGCAGCTACAAGCGGCATAAACTTGATTTGTTCAAGCGCGCACGATCTGCTCAAGCAACGATGCTTTGCAAGCACTTCTCACAGTGCATCTCAAGCAAGGTCCAACTCCATGAGCTGGAGTCGGTCAAGCAACACTCGCCTGCTGCCTTCTCAAACGAGAGACGAAGCTGGCTCTGGAGCAAGMTACTGCTCCATCACCCACATGCCTCCTGCTTCACCTGCCGCAGCCCACCACTGACAGCAGGTTGCCACAAAGGGGAGAGAAGGGAAAGGGGGCAGTGGTAGCTACTTGCTTTGGAGTCAGGGTCCTGAAATCAGACCCAAATCGGACTACTCTGCAGCGCGCTCGACTCCACAAGATTGCCACGTATAAGTCTCATTACTGAAGTCAGGCTTAAAGGTTAACCAACTTGCCCAGATTCAAGCCAGAGTTGAGAGAAAAACATAAAAAATCTTATAAGTTTATTTGGTTTTGATTCTCTACAGAATATTAAGTCATGAAGCATTCCAGCCCTCCCTCACATTTGACATCTTTCAAATCTAGGGAGTTAACCTATGAATTCTTTACTTGCCTTAGCTATATTAACTCAAATCTCATTAAATTCTACTAGTTAAAGGATTGCTTTCTAAGAAGTGAATAAACATTATCCATCTCTCCATCTAGATATCTGGAGTGAGCTGGTCTCGGGTGATAAACTGGGAAGACAAGTTATAATAGAGTTGCAAACTAAAATCCATAAGGGTACATTATCAGGAGGGGTCTCTGTTTTAACCTGCCAAAAATTAAGCTTTGTTACCTGAACTGCAATCCAACTGGCATTAACAGCATGTTCTCCAAATGGACCAAACCCTGAAACAGAAGTAAAAATTCACAGTGACAAAGTCATTCTTATAGGTTTGACTGTAAGTTGCAAAGTGGTTTGCACTTGCCTGTTTTATACATTCTAAAAGACAAGCCACTTCTTATAATTCGCAATTCTTATTTATTTTCCAGCTAAGTACTAAATAAGAGACCTTCACAAAAATGTTTGAAGTATATACCTTTTATTGTGGAAGAAAACAGTAGCTTGCCTCAAAAGAAACTCTTTTTTCCCACTGGGGAACACTGGGGAAGCATATTTTTTTCCCTCCTGACCAGGTTAGAAAAACTTGTTATTAACAGGTAAGTTGACTGATGTCACAGAACGACAATCATTATTGGATTTTCCATTCCTGACTGGTACAGTCCACAACAGATGCTTCCACAAGCGTGGACAAGTCTATCTTGAAAATTTCTTCTCTACTTGGAAGGTCTTCATCAAGATCTGTATTAGGATTGGTTATGTTTTAAGAGGAAATAAACAGAACGTTGCTGACAACTCATCTATACTAAGCAGCAAAGGTATGATAGCCTTATAAAAATACTCGCCACGTCTGAATTTCCTAATGAATAACTTAGAGTTAACTAGTAATCCATAACATCTTTTCCTGAGCAAGCACACAAAGGTTAGGCAATTTATCTGGGTGCGATGTCAATATGCTTTAATTTAAAATGTCACGAGTTTCGCTATGAGCCTAATGCAATTAGAAGACATAAATTTCGTCTAACTTGTGAAAGGATTTGAGAGGGACTACAAATATTATATGACACATTAATGGAAACATTCTATTTGCTATCAACAGTAAGCTAAGTCTGAGGTTATATTGCACATAGACACATAAAGAATTTGCACAGCATGAGCTCAACAGGAACTCCATTTTGAAGGAACTCTTACAATTTAACCAATGCCAATATCTGCTCAAAATTAATCTTCTGAAGTTTTCCACAAGATCAGAACGTAGGTGTGTTTTTCTGTACGGGCAAACCTCCAGTATAATTAAGATAATCTACAACTGCAGCACAGACTAACAAGGCTAATAATCAAATGACTTTGCAGATGCTTCCACAAGTCAGTGATGTACTAAACAACTTTCTGGAAACAAATAGTCCCAACCCTCTACGCCTCATTCCTAAAGAAATTATAATTGTCTTATAAAAAGAAAAAACACAAAATGAGTATCTCTTTTTAACAATTTCAACTACAAAGGAAGAACACTGGAAGGCTGAAATTCTACAGGTGCCCAAACACGTAATGTAACCCTCCTATTCTGAAGCCAAATGTGAAMTGGCACAAATACAACAGTGGGCTGTTGCTCTTCTGACTCATCTTCTATATAGATCCCTTGTGTTACGTCTTTTACAGAAGATAAGCAACTTTGTTGGGTAGCATCAAACTCAACTGAGCATGCCCAGGAGTTCTGCATCCACAATAGAGCCCTCCAAGGCTCATTAGCAGTAAACCAGCTGCAGAGATCTTTATGGGATTATCTCCTTAAACAGTTCTAAAAAAGAAATTGCACATAAATAATACTTATCCTCAGTGAGCACATATTCATAACTGAAAGGGAACACAACACCACTGYCAATTTTAAAAAGGAATTTAGCGTGACATCTCTGACAGATTAGCAAATAGTAAATATGGGTAGAGCTGACAAGATAGCTGCTAAATTTTAGAAACAGATTTCCTATGAAACCAGAAAAAAAAGGAGAGAGAAGAAATGCTGCAAGAAGCAGAGTATTTCCTGACAAAAGTTTTCTGTTTAGTCACTGCTAAGTGCAGCCACTTAGCAATATATACCAGTTTGGAAAAGCCAGAATTTGCCACCTGCTTCTTAGCTCCGTGCAACTGCTTTCTGTAAAGACACTTGCCTCCAATTAAAATCACTCCAGTGCATCAACAGCAACGAACCCCTCGCCACTTCCCCTGCCCCCGCGCTCGCTATTCAAACGGCCTCAACTTCAGCTGCGCAGGGAGCRCTGAATAGTTTCCTCGAGTTCCCCATTTGTCACAGAACTGCCTTCCCCACAAATCAAGCCGGCCTTCCTTTGTACCCTTGGGAAAAGCGTCTGACAGGCTCTCGCCTCCTATGTGAGGGCCTTTCATTCCCTCACTTATTCTTCCCCAARGCACTTCTGCTGCGCTACCTATGTTATTTTGATAACAGTTTCGCCTTCAACACCTCAGCGGCCCAGGACGCGTCGGTCAGCCCGTAAATCCTCCTCTGCACTCTCATTTTTCTGCTCCTTGACAGAACCAGACCCCTTCCTTCCCCAGCGAGCAAGAGCTCCAGGAGGATTAGGGAGGGAAGAAGAGGGGGATCCCCCCCCCCCCCCCCGGAGCTCTGAATAATCCCACGTCTTTGTGATAATTGTTCCTCCAGAGTCACGGCTTTGCAGTGGCTGGGCCTGTTTCAAAGCAG
>NW_020448908.1:1225024-1235763 GCF_003343035.1 Apteryx rowi | reverse complement strand
CCCCGGGTGCCGCGCAGGGGAAAGCGGGGCAGCTCCGTTAGCGGCCGCTGCCCGGTGACTCCCGTCTCTTCCAGCTGGTGGAGCTGAAAAACGGCGAGACTTACAACGGGCACCTGGTGAGCTGCGACAACTGGATGAACATCAACCTGCGGGAAGTCATCTGCACGTCCCGGGTAAGGCGGGCGGGTGGGCGGCAGCCCCTCCCCGGGCCTGCGGGCCTGGCCCTGCGCTCGGGCCAGCCGCTGCCCCCAGGCACATCCCGCCTTTTCTGGCTCTCTGGGATCCATCTCTCAGGGATGCCTGATCCCTGTCCGTACACCAGAGATGATCCCCTGGGCTTTGCCATAGCTTGGAGAGGTTATCCTTACTGTGGATGTGAGACTTTTGCCTGAAACACAAATTTATTACAGCTTTTTATATCGTAATAAAGAAATGAAAGCAGCCGAGTGCAAGTAAAACAGCTATGAACTGTGAGGGCTTTCTCTAAAATAGAGCAATGCGATCTTGAGGCGTTACTTGGTAAGAGGGTTTTAGGTGCAGGTCTATGGGCTGCTGAAGAGGGACGGTGGTTAGTCAGTACCTTGATGCTGAGTTGGATTTTCAAGGTACAGAAGCTTCATCAGTTACGTACAGTCTGCAAAGTAAGGTCTGCTGTATCCCTTCAGGTGCTAGGTTGACTCTTAATAATTTTCTTAACTCTCACCCTGCACCCTGTAAGTCTCYGCATTAAAAATAACAGGGGCCTGTTGTTTACCTGCGCTGGGGTTATGTATTGTCTGGTATTTTTGCCGTTGGCCAGAGGTGCTACAGAAGATTGTGATCTCCATTTTGGGCTTTGACCTCAGTCAGAAGTGTCTGGTCTTGTCCCTAAACAGCCTACGCGCAGCTGCGCGAGCTGTGGGAACTGCAGCCAGATGGATGTCAGCTGTTGCTGCTCTTCCCCTGCCTCAGAACATCAGAGGCCTGTAGGGGAGACTGATAAAAGAGACCACATTCTTCAAAAAAATCTCTCCGCAAACCTTCAGTACCAGTTGGCTCCGCAGMTGGAAAGTTTTGACCAATGTTGCTGGAGCATGGAGACATATCCGCATGTAAATATGACAGCRTAAAGATAAGATAAGCAAGGCTTGGGGAGGACCTGCTGGAGCTGGGTAAGGCAGTTGCTCTCAGATCTTTGCAGGCAGATCTTGGCCCATGGCAGGACAAATAGGAAGGTGCCCTTCTCCACGTTATAAAGGAGGGAGACTGACTCTTCTGCAAGTTATAAAGGAGGGGGACTAACTGAGGAGGTAACAGACAGCAATGTCTTGTCGGTGCTCGCAACACAGGTAAAATTGTCCTTTAATGGCATCCCTTTGGGAAGTAGCTTTCTACTGCTTTATGCTCTCTTGTGGGAGGAGCGGCACCTCAAGTTTGTGTCCTCAGGGCTACCTACGGCTGTATCGGTTATATCAGCAAGTCACGTAGGCTTTTCAGTTATGTTCCTGCCCCTCTTAAATGCCCAAGTGCCTCCTAAACCCAGGTGAAGGCTCAGTCTGAGCTGATTGCTGGGATTGTGGTGGTGGCGCTGGTGGGGACCGGCCGCTAGATGGCACGGAGCAGTGTCTGAAGGGCAATCCCAGCCTGGGAGGCAGCTTGTTTACTTCGGGGAGGCCGGAACGAGGAAGCAAGGAGCCTGGCTGAATCCTTTCCTGTATCTAGAGCCAAAGAGCAGCTAGGAGGATCCAAGGCAGGGTGGGGTTTGTTGGGTGTCTTTTTGAAGAAGACTGTTTCTCTCTGTCCTGTCTTGTGCATGAAGGACTTGTTTGTGCACGCAGAGTTGCCCCAAATAACTCCAGAGGAGGACCATTTTATCCTGAGAGAAGAGAAACGAGGCAGTCTCGTTTAACCCACTCTTCTGGGACRTTGCAGAGCAGGCGTCTTGGCCCCATGCTGTTAGTCAAGAATAGCTGGGCTTGAAGGACCCCGCGCGCAGCCAAGTCCCGACACGGAGCTGCTGCYGAGCCGAGGCTCCYGCAGCGGCGCGCGGCTCGCCACGCRAGGCRGGGTCTCCTTCCCTCCTCCCAGTTACATCATGGGCAGCTGAGTTGTTGTTCAGCTCAGACGCTTGATTCCTATTCCCACCACCGCGCTCGCTACTCAGCAGCTGAAGTACTCCTAGGCTGTGTCCTAGGAAGGTCCCAAAACTTAATTAAACAACTAATGAGCAGAATATGCGTAGAGAGAGACGGCTGCTTCATAACTTGGCATCTGAAGACCAGTTATTTTGTATGTGATCTGTGAGCTCYTTATTTTCCACAGTTCCAGTTAATACGCATCTGGTGGGCACACACCCCACATCCCGTTGGCTCTGGATACGGCCTCGCTGCTCAACCCACACCCCAGAGGAGTGAAATATTTAGGTGACTCCCAGCTGAGACCTCTGGACAAGAAATCTTTCTGGGCATACGCCTTTGCTGGGACTGCGTTTTGTTGCCCGAGTTTGTTGTTCATAGTTGTGTGTGATTTATCACGTTTGCCTCTCTAGTCCCACTTTCAATTCCCTTCTTATATGAGAAGTGAAGGGAGGGCTCTGTTTCCTCAGCCTTTTCTTTCTTCGTGTTTTGTTAGTGTTAAAAGCATTTGTGGAACGAACTGAAACTAGTGGCACGTGGCTGAACGCCTTTTCCCCTCCTAGGTTATAGGACTGCGTATTTTGGAGAAAATCCATTTTTGTGACTACTTATGGATAATGCTTTCAGAAAAGATTGGAGTAACTGTTACACTCTCCAGAAGTGATAGAAATATTCAAATGCCGGAAAGTAGCATAAACGCATGTGGTCCTGTCCTTAGCCTAACATCTTGCTTCCCTAATAGGATGGTGACAAGTTCTGGAGAATGCCCGAGTGTTACATTCGTGGCAGCACAATCAAATACCTGCGTATCCCTGATGAAATAATTGACATGGTGAAAGAAGAGGTGGTGTCGAAGGGCAGAGGTCGCGGCGGGATGCAGCAGCAGAAACAGCAGAAGGGCCGTGGAGTTGGAGGTGCTGGACGAGGTAACGATGCTGTCTGCTTTTTGGCTCTCGAGTGGGGTGACGGGGGTCACTGCCTTTAAAGCTCACCTCCTGCGCAAGAAATGGTTGTTGCTTCCCAACTTTAAACCCAGGGCTGTTTGTGAGAAGCTGGCGTTGCTCCTGTGTAAGATCTAGCTGAGCAAGTGCGTTGCCTTGCTTAGGCCTCAGCCAAAGAATACAAAGGAGATGAGCAAGGGGTGTGCCTTTCTAGTTTCTGGGATTGGGTAGGAGCTTAGCAGAGACTCTGAACTTGACTGTTTCTACCCCTTCTGGCTAGTTACAGAATATGGGCTGAGTATGTCTGCAAAATTTCTGGTGTCTGCTAGCAGAGCAAGCCTGGGAGGCAAACAAATGGCTGTTCTGTTTGAAAACGCACTGGGCTCTGACCATCACAGTAGTAGAAAAACATCGTCTTGTCTTCCATTATAGTGGTGCTTTTGACCTTCTGATTTGTCTTTTTTTTTTTTTTTCCTAACTTTTTTTTTTAAATATATCTGAGGATTTATACTCCTTGTGCTCTACACACATAATTCCTGTTTCTGATACGAGGGGAGGTTACCACTTGTGAAGAAATAGGTCACAAAAACAACCCTTCTTTCCCCTGTCCTGCTGAAAATGGTTATCTTGGAGTGCTTCGGTTTGGGAATATTTTTGTCCTTCTTTTTACCAAAACAGTACTCCAGGAAGCCTGAGAACCATTTCTCTTCCTCCTTGCTCACACCTCCTGCCACATCTGTGAGATTCGCTTTGTGGTCACCTCCCTAGGCCCCTTTGCCAGCCCCAGGGTTGCTCTTAATACAGGATTTGCCTGCAGTAGGAGCTCCAAATCCTGAGCRGACTGTATTGCTACAACAAAATTGGGTTTGGCCTAGGAAAGCTAGGTTTTAAAAGGAGCCCTGGGGACTGAGACACCGAAGGGCGAAGTCTCTCTGCCTTTAACAAGCTCTCTGCGTTTTGACTATGCAAGGAATTCTGGTAGGACAGCTGTGATCTACCTGGGGCCATCACGCCACGCTGGGACACGTGAAGGGCCCCGTCTCCAAGTTCCCGGGACTTCTAGAGGAAAAACCCCTGCACTTTCTGCTGCCTGTGCTATCTCCTGAAAGCTCTGAACATGCAAAAGTGACCTTTACAAATCTGAAGGCGCCTTTATTTCTCCTCCTTCCCTTTTCAGTGTCCAAAGCACTTGGCATAGCAGCTTTTTGGATATGGTTGTTTGGACAAACATTTTAGCTGAAATGTTTTCTCTGCTGCCTGCGCTGTGGAAATATCCACCTTGTGGAAAGCAGAGCCGAGTTCTGTTTGAGGTGGAGTTCCCTGCTGTTTTGATGTGCAGCTTAAATTAGCTGATGGAATATTTTAAAGGGAAGCTTCGGCATTTGCTAATTAGCTAAAAGGTTTGGCTCTCATTACTGAGACATGAAGGGGAAAAAAAAAAAAAGGCAGGACAATTTTGTTGAGAGGCCAGCAGGCAGAAGTAAAGCTATAATTGTGCACCCAGTTGAAAGGATTATTGTTTCTGACACTGGTAATCCTTCATCTTCTGAATTTGGCAAGCCAAGAAGCAAAAAAGTACTGTAGTCTTTGCTCAACTTCTCTGGGAGCAGTTGGAGCTCTGTGAGCATCCCAAGGACTACAGGGTTAGAAGCATGCATATGTATATATGTATATATAATATATTTTTTCCTTCTAGTTTAGGCCTGTGGTCTGGGCTAAACGAGCAGAGCAGAGGGCTCTAGAGCAAAGTCTTCTGCCTGGAGCAGGCATCCTTTGGGCTCTGGCTTTTGTGCTGAGGTCACTGGAAGGGTGGTTTCGCAGTCCCTTTATCACTGACATGCCGAAACAAACCCCACAATTACGGCCTAGGATCGTATTCTGTCCATTTGGAGTGAATTTGTTCAGCTAGGGGGGGAGGGGGACTAGCAGCTCCCAAGACAAAAGTGGAAGTAGCTCCCAGGCGTGAGGATGCTCATATGTCTGCAGAGATTCTTAATGCAACGCTTGGTTATTGCTGTCTTCTGTCATCATGGCATCCAGCGCTTTCTCTGTGTACTGATGGATCACTCTGTCCAAAAGCGAGGCGGTGACAGAGTGGGATATATTTTCTGTTTTGTAGCTGAGTTTTGTGACTGAGTCACCCTCTTCATTGCATTTGGTTTGGTTTTACAGCTTTCATGGGATACAGTACAATCTGCTAATCCCACTGGTGACAGATGCTCCTGCTCGATTTAAAACTCTGTATCTCTTTCTTGGTTTCATTTTTCAAAATCAGTAAACTTCAATTTATGATGATAGCACAGCTGGCTAGTAGAATGCATGTTAACATAGCAGAGAAACATCACTGAACTTGCAGGTGTGGGAGATACGTTTATGCACCCAGTGAATAAACTGCAGGGTCTGGAATTGGCAAGGGAGAAGTCTAAAAATCCTGTCTCCGCTTCTGCAAAAACTGGAAAACAGGCTTGCATTTGGGCAAAGCATAAATGACTGTAAGGCTCTGAGTGGCTGGAAAACATGTTGCTGGCTTATGCCAATGTTCTTACACCTGTTTTTCTTGTTTTTTTTGTTTTGGTTTGGTTTTTTTGCCCCATAGGTGTGTTTGGCGGCCGTGGCCGAGGAATACCAGGCAGCGGAAGAGGCCAGCAGGAAAAAAAGCCAGGCAGACAATCGGCAAAGCAATGAGAAGCTGTCTGCACCCTGGCCAGAGACAGTGCTGGGATGCTGCTTGGTTTTATCACCTCAGGATTGCCATGTGTTCAAAAGTGTTAYGTTTCTAGTCTTTAGTCAGCTATTCAGTGCCTGAATCATGTCACTTGGAAGCCCCTTGCAGTCTAATCTGGTAAAGTGAAGTTCACTTCTTCTAGTCAGAAAATCTGTAATTGGAAATACTTTAAAAAAATCATTTACGGTAAAGGACCTAACTTCAGTTTTCTCCTGAGAGTGAAAGCACTGTTTAAGTCTTCAGGGTCACCAGGTTTAATTTAGTGTTATCCTGTATAGTGTTTTAAGAACTAAGGCAAACACTTTTTCGGGATGGTTTGTTTTGTTTTTATACTTGAAACTTGGGAAAGTTGTTGCATTTGTAACAGATGCAAACATTTTGATTTAAAAACACTGAGCTCGAGAATATTGTATCTTTACATGAGTAGTCTTAAGGGTTCATTTTTTAAAAAAAACTTTTAAAGCGATCTCTTTTCTGGCTGGTCAGTGGTGTCTCTCTCCTTTGCCTTAGAGCATAGGCTGAGGAGAGCCTGGGATGAACGTTGCGTTGGCCTTTGTAAGGGCTGTTTTCAAGAGAGCTTTGTGGTAAATAAGGGTTTCTCAATTAGTGATATTTCTACTTGGACTTCAGATTAGAAGTTTCCTGTGAAGGAAAGGGGGTTTTATGTTTTATTGTGGAAGGCTAGTGTGCCCCTTATCCTTCACTGCTTTTTTTTTTTTGTTGTTTTTTTTTCTGAAAAGCAATCGGAACTGCTAAGTTCAACTGATTTTTTTTTTTTTCACTTTGAATACTCTCTCCCTTGTGCCCATGACATGAAGTCTTGCAGTCAGATTCCTGAGCTGAGTTTTTTTTTTTTTTTTAAGCTTATTTCTCATGATATGTAGTGATTGACTTCACTATAAGTATCTGTCATTTCATTTTCTACTAACAGTCCAGATATTTTTCCTTGGGGCCAGAGACCAGAATGTGAACATTGCCCCTCTTGTAGGTTCAGAAAGTTCCTGTGAATTTCAAGGTCGGGTTGCTTCAAGTCTTCCATCTCGAAGGTGCAGCGTCCCATGAGCAAAACGTACCTGCAGAATATCCTGGCTGATCTGAACTGAAACCCTGTGCAGGGTCACAGGGGGAAGAACGAGGTTGTAGATCTTGCCTCAACTTCCTGAATGACTGAGTTTAATTTTAAGGTAAAAGCAGATACTGTAACTTGTTCGGAACAGTCGGGGGGAGGTTGTTGGTTTTTTTACAACTGACTCCCATATTGGTCTGCTCTGCCATCACCACTGGTTTGAAGAGAAAATAAGTAAAGTACATGCTTTTATATATACTTATTTTTTTTAATGATTACAGAACTTGTGCTAAGTGGTGAGTAGGAATAAATCACCAACCTGTAGAAAATGACTTCCTTTCTGTGTGCAACAAAGCAGGGCCTTACCAAACCCTTGTAAAACCCTTCTTCTATCACTGGCATAAATAATAAACGCCCAAGTAGACTGGCTAAAACTCTGGTCTCTAAAACCAGCCGCGTGTGCTCCGTGGCTACCTTCCGTCGGCGTGGCCTCTGTTCCTCGGAGCGGCGGCGGCGAGCGCCCCATCCCAAGCGAGGCTCCTCTGCCAAGAAGCGAACTCCAGGCAGTGGGAACAGGGCACATGTGTCCTCCCTCCTGGAAACTCGGTCTCAAAGTAAACACCAATGTGGCATTTTAACAAAGCACAGGCTGAGCCCTGTGTCAGACTTTCCCTTCCCAACCTGCTCCCTCCCTTTCTCGTCCCTGCCTCCAGCCACAGAAACTCCATGTGTTACAGCTGCCCTAATGAGAAAGGAAACAACTGCAGCACTGTCTGGATTTAAGGTCTGTTCTGGCCAGATAATGTTGGGTGGAACAATGGGACCTTTGGCTTGGCTCAGGGGAGAGTCCTCCAAGTGCACCTTATCTCCTTGCGGAGCGCGGGGGTCAGGCCTTTTAGCTCGTTAAGTTCTGCTTTTGTTTAATTACAACCACGCTCTTTATCAGCGTTCCCTTGCTGCCTCCCCCTTCTTCGCGTCCTGGGATGTTTTTTTTCCACCCCTCGGAGTATTTTCATCCCCAGCTGTTCCAGGGGGGCAATTCACCCGGCGGAGCGGCAGGTTCTGCGTTGAAGATAACTCCTCGCGTGAGCGGCATCCAGCCCTTCTGTCAACGCAAAGCTCTTCTGCGGCTTCGGTCCTTCCTGTACGCTCCCCGAGCTGCCTTCCTGTCCCAAAAAGGGTGTCTGAGGCCGGTGTGCGGCAAACAACCCGAGTGCTCYGATCCTGCCCCAGCACAGCGCGGGGGGGAGAGCGGCGTCCAAAACCAACTCGGGGAGGAGCGAGAGAAAAGCAACGGCTGGAGAGGAGGAAAACGGTCTAAGACGCGCTGCCGACGTGGGTGTGAGCAGCCCAGCCAGGCGAGCAGGCCCCAGCCAGGAAATTGGGATGGTCCGGGGGCTGCTGCCCCGCAGGGACCAGCCGGCGCTCGCCGGGCCCCGTGTTGGTGCGGGCTGCTGGCGGCGCGGTGCAGCACGGCTGGGCCGTGACTCATAACTTGTGTGCCTGCGTCGGGGAGACAGCACAGGAATAGTTACACGCCAGCCGCCTGCAACGCGGAGGGAGTGGCCGCCGAAATATTTCAGGGCTGCGCTAAGCAACTAAAAATACACGTCAAATCCTCCTCCTCATTTTCCTTTTTAATTTATTTTTTTTCTTTTTTTTTTTTTTTTCTCTGATTGTTCCAGGCCCCCTCGGGGCGTCCTCGGGTTTCGGGGGGAGGCGGCAGCCGGCGAGCCCTCGTCCCCCCGGCTCGCTTCCTCGCCGTCCCCACGGGGATGACTAAGACGCTGCTTCCCCTGTGCGCCCGGAGCAGCGAGCGCTCTCCCGCTTGTTCCCTTTTTGGGGGTGGCTGGGCTGTGTGGCAGGGGCTGGGATGCAGGTGCTTTCCAGAGCTCTGGCTCTTCCTCCGCGTCCAGCCTGGGCCCTGGCCATGGCACGGCAGGGATTCGGGGTGGCACCGTGGTGCTCTGAGCAGCTGGGGGTGCCTGGCTCTGTGTGCAGCCTGCGGGAAGCTGCTCCCGCTCCCCCGGTGCAGGGAACRAGCCCGGTGCTGAGCTGCTCCAGGGTGTTTGCACCTGCTGGAGCGGCAAAGCGGGACCCCACCGGTCCTCCGCCCTTGCGTCTACGCTGCCAGCCGGGGCGGCCTGTGGCCGAGGAGGAACATCGGGGACGTTCCCGTTGGGGCCGGCGGAGCAGGGCTGGGATGAAGGGCAGCCTCAGCCGATGCTCTGGCGGAGGCGGCGCGGGTGGGCCAGGCATCCCGGCAGCCCGGGGCACCCGGGTGCTGGCGCCAGCCCTCGCCGCCCGCTCCGGGGTAAATATAGCTCCGTGGGCAGGTGGCGGGGCGACGCGTGACTTGGACTGAGCCTCTGGGAATAGCGCCCGGGACAGGGCACCCGGGGGCTCCCGCGGCCCCTGCTTCCCGGGGGAGTCTGCAGGACCCTGGATCGTGGCCCTGGTTAAATGCTCGTTAGCAAAACGAAGCGCGCTGCTGCAAGCTGCTGCCGGGGCGCAGGGATGAGCGCCGGCCTGCCGGGCACCAGCGCGACGTGCCGCCCCTGCACGGCTGCTGCGCCTGGCGCCTGGCACCCTCGCGGACACCGGCAGCGCGGGCACCCCGTCGGGGCTCGCAGGGTCGCGGCGCTGCGCGGGGGCCGGGCCGGAGCGCGGCTCGCATCCCTGGCCGCCGGCCAGCCCCTCTCGCAGTGAGGCCCAGGGGCCGGTTCATTCCTCTCTGTAACTGATTAAAGCACCTAAAAACAAAGCTGGTTCTCATTTCGGCTCGCTGCGGCGCGGATCGCAGCGGGGAGGGGGCGGGGGGCGGCGGGGTGCGCACAGGGTGCGCTCAGCAAGGCACGGGGTGCACGGGGGTGCGCACAGGGTGCGCTCAGCCAGGCACGGGGGTGCATTCGGGGTGCGTGTGGGTGCGCGCAGGGTGCACTCAGCAAGCCATGGGGTGCATGGGGGCGCACACAGGGTGCACGCAGCCATGCACGGGGTGCATTCAGGGGTGCACACAGGGTGCACGCAGCAAAGCACAGGGTGCACAGGGGTGTGTGCAGTGTGCGTTCAGCAAGGCACGGGGTTCACGAGGGTGCGCGGGGGTGTGTGCAGGGTGCGCTCAGCAAGGCACAGGGTTCATTTGGGGTGACGGGGGGTGCATGCAGGGTGCGCTCAGCAAGGCACGGGGTGCATTCGGGGTGCACGGGGGCGCACGCAGCGCCGGCTGCCCCGTGGGCATCCCCCGGTGTTACCAAAAGTTTCAGTGACACCGGGGCCGTGCCCAGCCACGGGACRGGGCTCCCCACGCTGCGCTCCGCCGTGCCGGCCGGGCGGAGGGAGCCRGCCCGCGCCTGTTGCCGCTGCGTCCGCGGACTCGCTGGCCGGGTTTCGTCAGGACGGAAAGTCTGAACCTGCTCATCGGGCCGCACCCCGTAATGAGGGGGTTTGAGCGGAACCGCGGACGGCGACTTCACCTGGGCCCTCTGCGCCGCAGCCGGCCGGAGCCCATCCCCGTCCCGTCCCGTCCCGTCCGGCAGGGCCGGCTGCCCAGGCCGAGGGGATCGCCGCCCTCTCCGGCTGCTCTGATAAACTGGGTGAACTGGGTCGGCTGCGCTGGCCGCGTCGCCCGGCCGCGGGGGACCCCGGGCCCGTGYGCCATCCCCTCGGCCCCGCTGCGCTCCGGCTCCATGGGCGTTTCATTAGCGGCAGCCGCGGGAAGCGGGAAGCCCCTTCCCGAGCCTCCTTGTGCCCCACGCCGAGCCCCTCGCCGTGCCCCTCACCGTGCCCCACGGGCGCCGTGCTGACGCTCTCCAGCAGCCCAGTTTGCTGCACCCGCTATTTTTAGAGTATTCGGGGATGTTTTCAGAATAGGCAGAATCGCACTGGTGCCC
>NW_020448908.1:1222505-1224354 GCF_003343035.1 Apteryx rowi | reverse complement strand
CAAAAGGGCAAAGCGCGGTTCGACCCTGCCGCTGCGCCCGCCGCCGTTAACCCCTCGCGCCCAGCAGCGGCCCGCCGCTCCCGCCGCCGTCGGGGCCCGCCCTCCGCCCGCGCTGCTCCGCCGGGCCGGTTTTCAGTTGTTTATTGCATCCTTTTCCCGGTCCCAAGCAGGAACGCTGCGTGTGAGCGATGAGTTGCGCCCGGTCTCAGCACTCTGCGCCGGGGCACTGCGAGCTCGAGGCCGCGCTGTGCCGGGCCCCTCCCCCACCCGTGAGCACCGGCTGCCCGGTGCCCCGGGGAGGATGCGCGGCGCCCGAGGGGCAGTGCCCGGTACCACCCCCCGGTGCCGGTGCCCGCGCCGCCCCCCTCCTTTTGTGCCTATTAATACCGGCGGCGGGCGCGCGGCCACGTGACCGCCCCTCCCCCGCCATGACGTCAGCCCAGGGGCCCTCGCGCTGTTGTGCCGTTTACCCGCCGGTCGCCCCGGCGACGGCGGAGCCAGGAGTGGGCGGGGCGCCCCCTCCCGGGACGGCGGGGCGCGGGGAGGGGGGGCGGGCGGGGGAGCAGCGGGCGAGGCCCCGCCCCTATGCAAATGTAGGCGGGCGAGGACGTCATCTGCAGCCAATGGGGCGGCGGCGCGGTGAGGTCACCGCGGCGGACGCCGCGTACTTAAGGCGGCGCGGGGGCCGCGGCGGCGGCAGACGCGTGTGTGCGCGCGCGCAGCACCGGGGCCGCGGCCGGTGCCACCGGGGCCTTCCCCCGCCCTCCCCTCCCCCCCTCGCAGCGCTCGCCCCGGGCCGCCCTCCCTTTTCCCCCCCCCGCCCCGTCCCCCGCAGCCGGGCGGGGGAGGAGGATGGAAACACCCTTCTACCATGATGATGTGTTGAGCGGCCTCGGCAGCGGCTTCGCCCCGTCCTCCGGTAGCACCGGGCTCCTCCTGCCCTTCCCCGGCGGCAGCATGATGAAGAAAGACGGGCTCGGGCTGACGCTGCCGGAGCAGGTGGCGGCGGCGCTGAAGGCGCCCGGCGCGGCGGCGGCCGCGGGCCCGGCGGCGGGCGGCGAGGCGGCGGCGGCGGGGCTGCTGGGCTCGGCCGAGCTGGGGCTGCTGAAGCTGGCGTCGCCGGAGCTGGAGCGGCTCATCATCCAGTCCAACGGGCTGGTGACCACCACGCCGACCAGCGGGCAGTTCCTCTACCCCAAGGCGGCCGCCTCCGAGGAGCAGGAGTTCGCCGAGGGCTTCGTCAAGGCGCTGGAGGACTTGCACAAGCAGAACCAGCTGGGCACCGGCGGCGGCGGCGCGGCGGCGGGCGGTAGTGGCGGCGGCGGCGCGGAGCTGCCCGCCGCCGGGCTGGCCCCGCCGTCCGAGCCGCCGGTCTACGCCAACCTCAGCAGCTACCCGGCGGTGAGCTACGCGGCCGAGCCGGGCCCCTTCGCGGCGCCGCCGCCGCGGCTGCCCCCGCCGCCACCGCCGCCGCTGAAGGACGAGCCGCAGATCGTGCCCGAGGTGCCGAGCTTCGGCGAGAGCCCGCCGCTGTCGCCCATCGACATGGACACGCAGGAGCGCATCAAGGCGGAGCGGAAGCGGCTGCGGAACCGCATCGCCGCCTCCAAGTGCCGCAAGAGGAAGCTGGAGCGCATCTCGCGCCTGGAGGAGAAGGTGAAGAGCCTCAAGAGCCAGAACACGGAGCTGGCCTCCACCGCCAGCCTGCTCCGCGAGCAGGTGGCCCAGCTCAAGCAGAAGGTGCTCAGCCACGTCAACAGCGGCTGCCAGCTCCTGCCGCAGCACCAGCACCAGGTGCCCGCGTACTGAGGGGGCCGCCCCGACGGGGCTTGCCGGGGGGGGGGGGAAG
>NW_020448908.1:1219202-1221201 GCF_003343035.1 Apteryx rowi | reverse complement strand
GGGGGGGATTTTGGGGTCCCTGTGGGTGTTATGGGGGGCTCTGGGGTCACAGGGGATCCCCTGTGGGTATCATGGGGGGATTTTGGGGTCCCAGTGGGTGTCAGGGGGGGCTCTAGGGTCGTGGGGCCTCCCCTGGGGCTGGAGTGGGGGCCTTGGGGGTCCCTGTGGGTGTCCTGGAGGGGCTCTGGGATCTCTAGGGGTCCCGGTGGGTGTYGTGGGGGGCCCTGGGGGTCCCGGTGGGGGGCACCCGGCTGTCCCCGGCGTCCCCATCCCCACCGCTGCCATCCTGCCCCGCTGCTGTCCCCATGGCAAAAGCAGGGGTGGCCCCACGTGGGGACCGGGCCCGTGGGGGGGGGGTAGGGACATGGCCACGCTGCCCCTCCGAGGGGCACAGAGCCGGGGGGCTGCTGGGACCCCGTCGCTCCGGAGCGGCGCCCCGGCTCATTCCCGCCGGACGGAGCTGGTGTCGGCCGGCGTCGGCCCGCATCTCCCCTCTCTTCTGCGCGCGGCGAAAGCGCAGGGAGAAATTGCAATTTGCTGCCTGTTCCTGCCCCTGCTCCCGTCCCCGGGGGGGCCGCTGGGGGCTCCGGGAGCCTTTTTGGCAGCGTCCCGGGGCGCTGGTCCAGCGCCGGGGCCCTTCTCTCCGGCGGCTCGCCCTCTCGCCGCCGCGTCAGGGCTGAGCCACCTTTGCTCCCGCCAGCCTTCGCTTCCCAGCTGCTGCTGCTCCTCCTCCTCTTCCTCCGCATCCACCCACCTGTGGCCCCAGCACCCCTGTCCTGTGGGGCTGGGGCGGCCCCGGCCACCCCTGGCTGCCCCAAATTTGCGCCGCTTCCCCTGGGCGATGCTGGCAGCATCCCCTGCTCCACCGCATCCCTGGGTTAAGTCCCGGGGTGCAGCTCCCCGTGCCGGCCCTGGTGCGGGAACGCTGTGAGCGGACGTGCGTTAAGGAGCGCCGTGGGGCTGCCCCGTTTCGGGGCCAGTCCCCCTGGCACGCGGCCGGGGCCCAGCGCCACGGCACGGCCTGTTCCCCAGCTCCTCGGGACGGAGTTTGTTCCCAAATGTGCTGTCTCCCCGCGGGCTGGATCCCGGCCACGGCGCTGAGCTGGATCCGGCTGCCGCTTCCGCACAGGCTGCCTTTGCCGCGTGGGGCTGGGGCCCGGCCAGGAGTCCCCCAGGGAGGATGGCGAGCGTGCCTCAGTTTCCCCATCGGTGCGACACGGGTGCTGAGCCGGTGGCTTTTGCCAGGTGCCTTCCCGTGCAGGCGAAGTGGAAGCTGGAGGCTGCGGCTGGGGCCTGGGCGGGTTCAGAGGGATTTTGGGCCCTTTGTCTCACGGAATTACGTCTGGGTGCATTCGGGGACACTCAGCAGCTCCCGGCAGCCCTCCGGGAGCCGGGCAGGTGGAGCAGGAGAGTCTCTCCAGCGAAGCGGTGCCGGGGCAGGGAGCACCAGAACATCCCTGGCCCGGCTCAGCCTGCGGGAGGGAGGGCAGGCGCTGGGATCTGGCTCCGGGCCCAGCCACCGCTGCTCTTATCTGCCCTGTTCCAGCTCCTGCTGTTCCGAGCGCTCCGCAAACACGGAGGAACGTCCCGCTCCCGGCCCAGCCCTGCTCCCACCCCGCGCTGGGGGGCTGGCAGGGAGCCCGGCGCAGGGGCCCCGTCGAGGGACGGCAGCGGGGAGCGAGGCCTCTCCCGGGGACCCCGGAGCCGGCCGTGCCGTGCCGTGCCGTGCCGAGCCAGCTGGCCGCGGCTCGCGGGAGGAAGCGTCCTCCCGGCCTCGCGTAAACACCCGCTCCGCGGCGCTGGGCTCGGCTGGGGCCTGCGAGCCAGATGCGATGCTCCGCGGCRCGGTGCCGGGGGAAGGCGCCCGCCTTCGACGCGCCGCGGGCAGCACCCCCAAGCCGAGCCGGCTCCCGCGTCCCCGCGCAGTGCGATCGGGGAGCGGAGCCTCGTGCCCCGGGGAAACTGAGGCACGGGGTGGGGGGGGGAGGTGGTTCCCCCC